>NC_069502.1:1175121607-1175139107 GCF_027579735.1 Bombina bombina
CAATTTATTGGAGCTATCTCTACTCCTACTAATTATGCTATTGATTTTATAGCAAAATAGTATTTATTTTCCTTTATATAGTTGTATCTTATTTTTGGAAAATTATTTAGTTTCAGGTACTTTTCTTGGTCCTGTGATATTGCAATTGCTTCATTTTTTCTGTTTACTTTAAGATCAAGTATCAGATCATGATTTATTTTAGCATTGTGCCGTTGCATTTGTCTTGTTGTTTTGCAAGTCCTCTGTTTTGACTGGTCCTTTAAACTGGGCTATCATGCTAATGATTTCATTTGTGTCTTCATTTTATTGAATATATTCGCAAATGAGGGTTAATCTATGTCTTTAGCTATTTTAGCTAGAAGAATTCTGTGATTTTTAAAAAAAAAAAAATCCATATTTCTTTTGTTCTAAGATAATCAATTATAATTGGATTCAATTCTTAACTGTTACTATGGGCTTCAAGATTGAGTTCTAAGACTAAAACTTTAAGCTTATACTAGTTTGGTTGTTCTTATTAAGGAACGAATCCTGAGTTCTTTCCCAAGTAACATGTTTTTAATTGGGGTTCGAAATTAGCTCCCTAATGTTGCGATGCACATGCCGTATACCAGCTTGGCTGGTAAGGGGCAGGTTAAGACTTCTTTGAAATTTATTTGGTTCTATTTTGTCCAAATTTCTTTGATTTTATTCCAGTAAGGCTAACACTTTCTTTCAGTGTGTTTCTGTCCTATATATTTTGGATACTGTTGAGGCATGGCTGGGTACCCATGGGGTTCAAGCGCTGCTCAGACCTGGAATCTTCTGGGGTTTTTATTCCAGTTCCTTTTCTAGGAACTGGGTTTTGGAGTTTTATTCAAACTATTTTGCCTTTTTGTGGTCATTGATAGCATTATTTGTTTTCTTTAGATACAATAAATGCGTATTCTTCATTTTTCTGTTTTCATTCAGATTATTTCCTGAGGATGTGGATTCTCATATGTTTCACTTGCTCTTCAGGACATAGTTAGAGGATCTTTTTTCAAAAGCTCTTAATTCCTCACGCAAGGGTCACCTTTTTTTTTAGGTTTCCAGATGGTTTATGTCACTATCTTTGTCTCTATCAGACAAGGGACAATTTGTATTGGGTTCCGTCTGTCGGTACCTTTAGTCTCTATTATTTCCTTCAGTTGCTATATATGCATAGAAGTTTTAACAGCATTGGATTCAATTCCCTTTGCTCATTTTCAATGGAAAGATCCTTTCCAGCTTTTTATGAGTGTTGTTTCTTCAAGTTATTTAACTTTGCAAGTGCTATAAGAAATTTCACCCATTACCGGAGACTCTGCATTGGTCCTTATATTTACTTCAGCCCGGTGTGGCTGAGTTCTGTTGTTGGGTTTCTCTGTTTGATTTTGTTGTTTCTTCAAGAACATGGTTGGAGGATCAATTAACCAATCAGTTTGTTGATTCCTCAGACAAGAGTAACCTTTTTTAGATTTCCGGATAGATTCAGTGTCCATGTCTCTGTTGGTCAGGAGACGTCTGAAATTGGTTTCAGCTTATCGAAACCTTCAGTCTCAATCATTCCCTTCGGTAGCCTTATGCATGGAAATTCTAGGTTCTTATGACTGCTGCATTGGACGTGTTCCCCTTTGCTCATTTTCACATGCAACCTCTTCCGCTCTGTATGCTGAACCAGTGGTGCCGGGATTATACAAAGATATCTCATTTAATATCTTTAAAACTGATTGTTCGACACCCTCTGACGTGGTACAGACCACCATCGTTTAGTTCAGGGGGCTTCTTTTTTTCTTCCAACCTGGACTGTGATCTCAACAGGTGCAAGTCTGACAGGTTGGGGAGCTGTATGGGGGTTTCTGACAGCACAAGGGGTTTGGGAAATCTCAGGAGGTGAGATTACCAATCAATATTTTGGAACTCCGTGCAATTTTCAGAAGCTCTTCAGTCATGGCCTCTTCTAAAGAGAGAATCGTTCATTTGTTTTCAGACAGACAATGTCACAACTGTGGCATATGTCAATCATCAAGGAGGGACTCACAGTCCTCTGGCTATGAAAGAAGTATCTCAAATACTGGTATGGGCGGAATCCAGCTCCTGTCTAATCTCTGCGATTCATATTCCAGGTATTGACAATTGGAAAGCGGATTATCTCAGTCGCCAAACGTTACATCCGGGCGAATGGTCTCTTCACCCAGAGGTGTTTCTTCAGATTGTTCAAATGTGTGGACTTCCAGAAATAGATCTGATGGCTTCTCATCTAAACAAGAAACTTCCCAGGTATCTGTCCAAATCCAGGGATCCTCAGGCGGAAGCAGTGGATGCATTGTCACTTCCTTGGAAGTATCATCCTGCCTACATCTTTCCGCCTCTAGTTCTTCTTCCAAGAGTAATCTCCAAGATTCTGAAGGAATGCTCGTTTTTTCTGCTGGTGGCTCCAGCTTGGTCTCACAGGTTTTGGTATACGGTTCTTGTCCTCATGGCTTCTTGCCAACCGTGGACTCTTCCGTTAAGACCAGTCCTTCTGTCACAAGGTCCTTTTTTACCATCAGGATCTCAAATCCTTAAATTTAAAGGTATGGAGATTGAACGCTTGATCCTTAGTCAAAGAGGTTTCTCTGACTCTGTGATTAATACTATGTTACAGGCTCGTAGATCTGTATCTAGGAAGATATATTATCGAGTCTGGAAGACTTACATTTCTTGGTGTCTTTCTCATCATTTTTCCTGGCATTCTTTTAGAATTCCGAGAATTTTACAGTTTCTTCAGGATGGTTTGGATAAAGGTTTGTCTGCAAGTTCCTTGAAAGGACAAATCTCTGCTCTTTCTGTTCTTTTTCACAGAAGGATTGCTATTCTTCCTGATATTCATTGTTTTGTACAAGCTTTGGTTCGTATAAAACCTGTTATTAAGTCAATTTCTCCTCCTTGGAGTTTGAATTTGGTTCTGGGGGCTCTTCAAGCTCTTCCGTTTGAACCTATGCATTCACTGGACATTAAATTACTTTCTTGGAAAGTTTTGTTTTCTTTTGGCCATCTCTTCTGCTAGAAGAGTTATTGAATTATCTGCTCTTTCTTGTGAATCTCCTTTTCTGATTTTCCATCAGGATAAGGCGGTGTTGCGAACTTCTTTTAAATTTTTATCTAAGGTTGTGAATTCTAACAACATTAGTAGAGAAATTGTGGTCCTTCATTATGTCCTAATCCTAAGAATTCTAAGGAGAGATCATTGCATTCTTTGGATGTAGTTAGAGCTTTGAAATATTATGTTGAAGCTACTAAGAATTTCCGAAAGACTTCTAGTCTATTTGTTATCTTTTCCGGTTCTAGGAAAGGTCAGAAGGCCTCTGCCATTTCTTTGGCATCTTGGTTGAAATCTTTAATTCATCATGCTTATGTCGAGTCGGGTAAATCTCCGTCTCAAAGGATTACAGCTTATTCTACTAGGTCAGTTTCTACTTCCTGGGCGTTTAGGAATGAAGCTTCGATTGATCAGATTTGCAAAGCAGCAACTTGGTCTTCTTTGCATACTTTTACTAAATTCTACCATTTTGATGTGTATTCTTCTTCTGAAGCAGTTTTTGGTAGAAAAATACTTCAGGCAGCTGTTTCAGTTTGATTCTTCTGCTTATAATTTCAGTTTTCTTCATTATAAGATTTAAACTTTATTTTGGGTATGGATTATTTTTCAGCAGAATTGGCTGTCTTTATTTTATCCCTCCCTCTCTAGTGACTCTTGCGTGGAAGATCCACATCTTGGGTAGTCATTATCCCATACGTCACTAGCTCATGGACTCTTGCTAATTACATGAAAGAAAACATAATTTATGTAAGAACTTACCTGATAAATTCATTTCTTTCATATTAGCAAGAGTCCATGAGGCCCACCCTTTTTTGTGGCGGTTATGATTTTTTTGTATAAAGCACAATTATTCCAATTCCTTGTTTTTTATGCTTTCGCACTTTTTTCTTATCACCCCACTTCTTGGCTATTCGTTAACCTGATTTGTGGGTGTGGTGAGGGGTGTATTTATAGGCATTTTGAGGTTTGGGAAACTTTGCCCCTCCTGGTAGGAATGTATATCCCATACGTCACTAGCTCATGGACTCTTGCTAATATGAAAGAAATGAATATTTCAGGTAAGTTCTTACATAAATTATGTTATATACACACACATATATACACACACACACATATATATATATATATATATATATATATATATATATACACACACACATATATACACACACACACACATATAAATATATATACACACACACACATATATATATATATATATATACACACACACATATATACACACACACATACATGTATACCCATATATACACATATACAGTACATACACTTTTAAACCCTTTCCGCTCAAATTCATTAAAAAACTAATAATCTTTAATATTTAAAAATGTTTCTAACTGTGGACCAGATGACAAATGGAGTGAAAAGTAACACTTCCACTTGAGCGTTAATTGTGCTAGAGGTAAGTTTTTGCGCTGGTCATGTTGCACTCGTAGTGCGAGTTGAAACTGTTTTCGCTCTCGCTCTAACCCGACAAGCGCAAAAAGCCAAAGTTAAAATATTGCGTGTGCGTTCACCCATTCACCCTTAGAAATCAATGGAAGTGGAAAAAAACTAATACCCCACTGTCACGCTAACCCGACATGAAAATATGAATATTTCACATTTCAATGTTCTTCACATAGAATTCACATATAGCTGATGGTATTTGGATACAATATGTAACTATACCTATATATATATATATATTCAATTATCTAAAGGTGTGGATATATACAGATACATATAGAAACATATATTTAGAAATACATAGAACATATTCTGTTATGTGCAGAACATTGGAATGTCAAATATTTGCAGTGAATACATAGTTAAACCATTTAATAAGAATAAATATTGCATAAATATGTTTTTACATGTTTTTAAGGGCTCCAATGCACTGCTATCTATATATGTCTATATATGCCGTAACACAGATCTTTGGCAACCACTGTCTTCTAGGGTTTAAATGTAATAGAGGAGAATCCAGTTTCAGTTTTAAAACGTTATTTTCTTCCAAACACCAAGGTGACTTTAACAGCAGCATACAGTTTGTTTACGGGAAAGGCAAAAGGAACAGGTGCATTCTCTGCACAAACTTCCAAAACAGCAAGTCTCAGTCTGCATTGTCAGCAGCAACACAAATGTCCTTTATAGAATTGTATCAGGAAAAAGTAATCCAGCAAAACGTTTACTATATAATATTTTCACCACACAACACATCAGGCCTCCTGCCTGGCTGTAATTTACTTAGCTAAAGAAATGATTCCCTTTTAAACCCCAGGAGTAGTAATCACACCTGAGTTTAATTGGTTCTAACAGCTGTAAGGTATTCACAGTTAAAAAAACACTACTACTTCCCTGGAGTTTCTTAGTGTAATTTAGTAAACTTGGTCTAATATATACTTCCTCCCTCACCAAACCAAACTTTCTGTCACAATGTGTACATATGTATTTATGTGTTTATATGTGTATATATGTCTGTAAATACATATATACGCATATAAATACCTATATGCACATATACAGACATATATGCATGTATCTGTATGTTAAATCCTTTTGGCTGGGACCCCATTTCTTTGAGCCTTTATAACTTTTATTTGCAATATTTTTTTTAAATAATTTTTATTAGATAGTGTTATCATGAGTGTAATTTTCTGATGTGTTTTGTGACAATTTTATGTTTTGCGAAATAAATAACCAGAGCTCTGAAGTCACGGTTATCATTCTAACGTAAATCGCAATTGAGCTCAACTGACTTTCAGCTCATAATAACAGCAGTAAACCCAATGACTTCTCGTGATAAACCCCTTATCACTCGGGCTCACTGGTAATAGATCTGCTAACCCGCCCTCGTTAAAAGTTTACTTTTAGCGGCATTTACACGAGAGTGAAAAAATATTTAGCGCGCCACTTGCAATCTGGCCCAGAATCGGTATTTGTGTCAATAATCTCTCAAATTCAAAGTCAATAAACTTAGTGTGCCCAATCAATGACATAGTAAATGGCGATTTTGCACATTTTGACAAATTCACAGGTTGAAGGGTCTGTATATTGACTAATCCTTTCTATAGTGTATAGTGCTGCTAAAAGATAACTTGCACAATTAACCTTTTTGCTCTAAAACCAGAGATACTTGTTTGTGTGTCTTTCCGTGAAAGTTACGCCTTGAAGAAGCCACAAAGAGTTTTCCCAGCAGCGAAACACGTGTTGCGTTTTCTCTTTCGCATCTTACTCGGCAAAGCCGGACGATTATTCTGACCATACTGGGCCAAGGAGGGCACCTCTATCCATACTTACTGAGCAGTGAGGGCTATTACAGCAGGAGTGACGACAAGTGGAATACAAATGCACAGGTGAAGTGGTGCTGCATGCTTAACCCCTTAGTGACCACAGCACTTTTCAATTTTCTGACCGTTTGGGACCAATGCTATTTTTGCATTTCTGCAGTGTTTGTGTTTAGCTGTAATTTTCCTCTTAGTCATTTACTGTACCCACACATATTATACACCGTTTTTCTCACCATTAAATGGACTTTCTAAAGATACCACTATTTTTATCATATCTTATAATTTACTATAAATACATTATATAATATGATGAAAAAATGGAAAAACACACTTTTTCTAACTTTGACCCCCAAAATCTGTTACACATCTACAACCACCAAAAAACACCCATGCTAAATAGTTTCCAAATTTTGTCCTGAGTTTAGAAATACCCAATGTTTACATGTTCTTTGCTTTTTTTGCAAGTTATAGGGCAATAAGTACAAGTAGCACTTTGCTATTTCCAATTTTACATTGTAACACTGATATTTGTCAGGAATCCCTGAATAACCCTTCACATGTGTATATATATATATATATATATATATATATATATATATATATATATATATATATATATATATATTTAATAGACAACCCAAAGTATTGATCTAGGCCCATTTTGGTATATTTCATGCCACCATTTCACCACCAAATGCGATCAAATAAAAAAAATTGGTTAACTTTTACACAAACTTGTTCACAAACAGCTTGTGCAATTATGACACTAATGATTGTAAATGCTTCGCTGGGGAACCCCTTTTTTCAGAAATAGCAGACATATTTGGCTTTGGCATTGCTTTTTGGTAATTAGAAGTCTGCTAAATTCCGCTGCACACCACATGTATATTGTGCCCAGCAGTGAAGGAGTTAATTAGGGAGCTTGTAGGGTAAATTTTAGCTTTAGTGTAAAGTAGTAGACAACCCAAAGTATTAATTTAAGCCCATTTTGGTATATTTCATGCCACCATTTCATTGCCAAATGCGTTCAAATAAAAAAACTGTTCACTTGTTCACAAACTTTAGGTTTCACACTGAAATTATTTACAAACAGCTTGTGCAATTATGGCACAAATGGTTGTAAATGCTTCTCTGGGATTCCCTTTGTTCAGAAATAGCAGACATACTGTATATGGCTTTGGCATTGCTTTTTGGTAATTTGAAGGCCGCTAAATGCCGTTGCGCACCACACGTTTATTATGCCCAGCAGTGAAGGGGTTAATTAGGGAGCTTGTAGGGAGCTTGTAGGGTTAATTTTAGCTTTACTGTAGAGATCAGCCTCCCACCTGACATATCCCACCCCTGATCCCTCCCAAACTGCTCTATTCTCTCCCCCACCTCACTAACCCCCAACGATCCACTTACAGTTTTTGAAGTCCCGCTTCAACGATCTTCATCCAGGCGGCAAGAAGTCTTCATCCAGATGGCCTCTTCTATCTTCATCCAGGTGACGAAGTCCTCATCCAGGCGACGAGAAGTCTTCACCCAGACGGCCTATTCTATCTTCATCCAGGCGGCGAAGTCCTCATCCAGGCAGCGAGAAGTTTTCATCCAAGTGGCCTCTTCTATCTTTATCCAGACGGCATCTTTTATCTTGATCCTGGCAATGGGTAGATTAGGTTTTTTAGATAGTTTTTTTTTATTTTGGGGGTTTGGGGGGGTTGGGGTTTTTAAATGTCTTTGTAATTTTTTTTTTTTTTCAGGTAAAAGAGCTGTTTAACTTAGGGCAATGCCCTACAAAAGGCCCTTTTAAGGGCTATTGGTAGTTTATTCTAGATCAGGTTTTTTTATTTTGGGGTGTTTTTTTTTAATGGGTATTAGAAATGGAATACATTTTATTATTTTTGATAATTTGTTTGTTATTTTGTTTAATGTATTTTTTTGTTTTTGTTTTGGGGTAGGTTTTTATTTTTAGATTAGGGCTTGGGCAGCAAAAGAGCTAAAAGCCCTTTTAAGGACAATGCCCATACAAATGCCCTTTTCAGGGCAATGGGTAGATAAGGTTTTACTTTATTTTTATTCTGTGGGTTTGGGGGGTGGGGGTTTGTATACTGTTAGGGGGTGTTTGTTTTGTTTTGTAGCAAAAGAGCTGTTTACTTTAGGGCAATGCCCTACAAAAGGCCATTTTAAGGGCCCCCAAAAGGCCCTTTTAAGGGCACTTGGTAGTTTATTATAGATTAGGTTTTTTTTATATATATATATATATTTTTTAATGGTATTAGAATAGGAATATTTTTTATTATTTTGGATAATTTCGTTTGTTATTTTTTGTAATGGCAGGTTTTTTTATTTTTTGTAATTTTAGTGTTTTTTAATTTTTGTAATGTTAGGTTTTAGTGTAAGGCAGCTTAGGTTTTATTTCACAGGTAAGTTTGTATTTATTTTAGCTAGGTAGATATCGGGAGCGGCAGATTAGGGGTTAATAACATTAAGTAGGTGCCGGTGATGTCGGGGGTGGCAGATTAGGGGTATTTAGACTCTGGGTTTATGTTAGGGTGTTAGGTTTAAACGTAACATTTTTTTTCCCATAGACATCAATGGGGCTGCGTTACAGAGCTTTTCATTACGGAATCGCAGGTGTTAGACTTTTTTCTGTGAATGAGCACGTCAAAACAGTGCTTGGATTGTGTGCGGTATGGAGCTCAATGCAGCCATATCACACGCACAAGCCGGCTGTTTGAAAACTTGTAATGGCTGCGCTATAGGGGGTTAAATAACACAACTTTTGTTGCGTTTGTTAATTTACCTATATCGCGCATAACTCTAGCTGTCTGTTTTTAGTACATACTAATAATCCTTTATTATGGCCTCCGCAGTAGAATTGCGTCAGATATAACTGTGAGTTCTTCTGAATACACTTAACACGCCAGAGTCAAGTGTATTCCTTCTGAGTAAGTAATACACACCAGAGCTTGGAAGATCAACGGTCCTAAATGCAATTTTGTAATAATCCTCTGTGTGGTAGCTTAACTGTAATTTAAAGAGCTGAAATTAGGTGCTCACTCGGTACCTGTTACTTCTTTGCCGGCGGGCGTTGTTATGATCTGATAAACCCTGCTGTGAACCACAAATGAAGGGCGAGAAATATTCCTTTCCCAGTGGCGTAAAGTCAAAGGATTCTTTTTACACCAACTATAGCAACATCAGTACTAAAATTGTTCCACAGTAACTGCAAAAAAAGACAATTATTTTGAGGAATTACCATCTCAAAAGTTCCAGGAGTTCTTTCCACGTATTGGATGTCACAGGGTCATGTGATCGGTGACGTGGACAGAAGTTTTGAACAGACGCTGAGATCTGATTCTCTATACTATAGGAATGGAATATAGTGAATAATTGTGCAATGTTTGATTCATATGTGTTTGAAAATCTGCCAGTCTAGACTTGTTTTTTCACGCCAGCACTCACAGTAATAATGAGGCCCTCTCCTATGTAACAGTGAGATCTGTAGGGAGAAAATGTTTACAGAATTATGCTAGGATTTGAGAAACAGTTTAATAAAAGCCTATCAAACATCCATATTCAGCCCATTTTACGATAAAACAATAATTGTACTTATTAGCATGAATTTCTATGTTTTTTTGCACATCCGGTTCACTTAAATTACGACTTACACTGTTCATAATTAATACTATTTATTCCTGTGTAATTTACATAGAAATATTATGTTTTTGATAAAATACGGTTTTTGGTGAACAATTTAGGTACAATTTTTGATGCACGGTAACAATACAATTTTTTCATTCGTATTTCTGTGTGAATGGTTCAATTGTTCATTTTATATGTTTTTTATATTAATATTTTCATTGTGCGTTTTTGTAATGTATGCATCTCCTTCCAATATGAAAATGCAGTATACGCCCCTAGGCAAGAGGGTAAAAAGTGGCTTTATATAATTCCACCGGGGAAATAGAAGTACTGGGAAGAATCGTTAAATAATGTTACCAGCCCAGAGAGCTTTATAGAATTGGCCCTGGTTGTATATATCGATTAGTTATTGGCTGCTAAGAAGAGTCAAGTAAAGTTAATGCAAAATTAAAAAAAATTGTTTCTTGTTTTATAATAAAATCTGCTTTTACGTATTACATTATATGATACCTTTAAATACAGCTACAGTCCAAGAAACTGTTTAAATTGTTGCCGTTCATTCTACGGGGCCGATTTATCAACCTCCGTATAACAGAAGTTAGGAAGCAGCGGTTTAAAAACCGCTGCTCTATAACTTGTCCGCATGCTCTGAGGCCGCGGACAGAAATCAACCTGATCGAATATGATCGGGTTGATTGACACCCCCTGCTAGCAGCCGATTGTCCGCGAATCTGCAGGGTGCAATGATAAATGCTGACAGCATACTTCGTATCATGTCCGCTCGCACATTGATAAATATGCCCCTTAGAGTTTTCTGGTGCATTTTGAAAATAACAAACAAAAAGTATTTCCAAGGACATTTGTGTTTAAAATACTGATGTTTTTCATATGTGTATGCGTATCCACAACATGTTATTTGGCCTCACAGTTTTTATTTATTTATTTTATACACAAGGAGGGTGTAGTCAGCACTCGTTTACAAATATGTATCAGCTACAAGGTCAAATAATTGCTCAGTCAACCACCCTCAGACCTAACTTGAAGTATTTCATATATATACTATTTTATGATATTTCATTGGCTATGTTTTCGCTACCAAGGGGTAGATTTATCATCCGCCAGACATCGATAAATGCTGACAGCATATGCTGTCTGCATTTAGAATTGCACAAGCAGTTCTGGTGAACTGCTTGTGCAATGCCGCCCCCTACAAATTCCGATCATATGCCTCAGAGGCGGTGTACGAGTTAAGGAGCAGTGGCCTTATGACCGCTGCTTCTTAACTTCTGTTTCAAGCAAGTCTGAAGGCTCGCGTGGAAACAGGGGTATTTGGTCTAAAGACCGCTGCTCCATAACGCAGTCCATCTGCTCTGAGCAGGCGGACAGAGATCGCCGGAATTCAACCCGATCGAGTACGATCGGGTTGATTGACACCTCCCTGCTGGCGGCCGATTGGCCACAAGTCTGCAGGGGGCGGCGTTGCACCAGCAGCTCACAAGAGCTGCTGGTGCAATGCTGAATACGGAGAGTGTATTGCTCTCTGCATTCAGCGAGGTCTTGAGGACCTGATCCAGATCAGGTCCGACAATCCGACATACCTTTGCTAAATATCCCCCATTAATTCAAATGCAACATAACCTGAAAGTTCTCAGTTAGCAAAGTGTTTACTTGCTGGTGAAATGTAAAGGCCCTGGAGTATTTCTTTATACATGATTTGCACCCACACACCCTTACACACACGCACATACACACACACACTGTTACATACACACACTCTTACTCACACTGTTACACACACTCTTACACACACACACACACACACACACACATACACACACTGTTACATACACACACACACACACACACACTGTTACACACACACATACTCTTACACACACACACACACACTGTTACACACACACATACTCTTACACACACACACACACACACACTGTTACACACACACATACTCTTACACACACACACACACTCTTACACACATACACTCTTACACACACACACACTCTTACACACACAAACTGTTACACACACACACACACTCTTACACACACACACACTGTTACATACACATACTATTACGCACACACACACACACTGTTACACACACACACTCTTACACACACACTCTTACACACACACTGTTACATACACACACTCTTATACACACACACACAGTGTTACATACACACACTCTTACACACACACACACACACACTGTTACATACATACACTCTTACACACACACATACTTTTACACACACACACACACTATTACATACACACTCACACACACACTGTTACATACACACACTCTTACACACACACACGGCTACATACACACACTCTTACACACACACACTCTTACACACACTGTTACATACAAACACACTCTTACACACACATACTCTTACACACACACACTCTTACACACACACTGTTACAAACACACACTCTTACACACACACACACACACACTATTACACACAAACACACTCTTACACACACACTCTTACACACACACACATTGTTACATACACACCACACACTGTTACACACACACTGATACACACACACACACTGTTACACACACACACTCTCTTACACACACTGTTACACACACACTGTTACATACACACACACACACACACTGTTACACACACACACTCTTACACACACACTGTTACATACACACACACGCACACACTGTTGCATACACACACTCTTACACACACACACACACACTGTTACATACACACACTCTTACACACACACACACTGTTACATACATACACTCTTACACACACACACTGTTACATACACACACTCTTACACACACACACACACACTGTTACATACACACACTCTTACACACACGGTTACATACACACAAACACACACACACACTCTTACACACACTGTTACACACACACTCACACACACACACACACTCTTACACACACACTGTTACATACACACACTCTTACACACACATTGTTACACACACACACACTGTTACATACATACACTCTTACACTGTTACACACACTGTTACACACACACACTGTTACATACACACACACTCTTACACACACACACTGTTACACACAAACATACTCTTACACACACACACTCTTACACACACAGATTGTTACAAACACACACTCTTACACACACACACACTCTTACACACACACTCTTACACACACACTCTTACACACACACACTCTTACACACACACACACACTGTTACATACATACACTATTACACACACACACACACACACTCTTACACTCACACACTGTTACACACACACTTTTACATACACACACTGTTACATACACACACTCTTAAACACACACACGCACACACTGTTACATACACACACTCTTACACGCACACACTGTTACATACACACACTCTTACACACACACACACACACACTCTTACATACACACACTCTTACACACACACACACACACACACTGTTAACACTGTTACATACATACACTTTTACACACACTGTTACACACACACACTGTTACATACACACACTCTTACACACACATACACACACACACTGTTACATACACACACTCTTACACACACACACGGTTACATACACACACACTGTTACACACACACACTGTTACATACACACACATACTGTTACACACATTGTTACTCATACACACTATTACACACACACACACACACTGTTACACATACACACTGTTACACACACACACTCTTACATACACACACATGGTTACATACACACACTGTTACATACACACACTCTTACACACACACGGTTACATATACACACACACTCTTACACACACACGGTTACATATACACACACACTCTTACACACACACACACATTGTTACATACACACACACACTGTTACATACACACACACTGTTACACATACACTCTTATACACACACACTGTTACACGCACACACTCTTACACACACATGCACACACTGTTACACACACACAAACACACTCTTACACACACACACTGTTACACACACACACACACTCTTACACACACACATACTCACACACACACACACACACACACACAGACACACTGTTACACACACACACTGTTACATACACACACACTCTTACACACACACACTGTTACACACACACTGTTACACACAAACATACTCTTACACACACACACTCTTACACACACAGATTGTTACAAACACACACTCTTACACACACACACTCTTACACACACACACACACACACACACACACACTGTTACATACATACACTATTACACACACACACACTCTCTTACACTCACACACACTGTTACACACACTGTTACACACACACTGTTACATACACACACTCTTAAACACACACACGCACACACTGTTACATACACACACTCTTACACACACACACGCACACACTGTTACATACACACACTCTTACACACACACACACTCTTACATACACACACTCTTACACACACACACACTGTTAACACTGTTACATACATACACTTTTACACACACTGTTACATACACACACTCTTACACACACATACACACACACACTGTTACATACACACACTCTTACACACACACACGGTTACATACACACACTCTTACACACACACACACTGTTACATACACACACACTGTTACACACACACACTGTTACATACACACACACACACTGTTACACACATTGTTACACATACACACTATTACACACACACACACACACATTGTTACACATGCACACTGTTACACACACACACTCTTACATACACACACATGGTTACATACACATACACACACTCTTACACACACACACATTGTTACATACACACACACACTGTTACATACACACTCTTATACACACACACACTGTTACACGCACACACTCTTACACACACATGCACACACTGTTACACACACACAAACACACTCTTACACACACACACACTGTTACACACACACACTCTTACACACACACATACTCACACACACACACACTGTTGCACACACACTGTTACACACACACACTGTTAAACACACACACACTGTTACATACACACACACTCTTACACACACACTGTTACACACACACACACACTCTCTCTCAAACACAAACACACACATACTCTCTCAAACACACTCACACACACAGACACACACACTCTCACGCACATACACACACTCACACATACTCTCTCTCACTGTTACACACACACACACTGTTACATACACACACTGTTACATACACATACACACACACACACACACTGTTACATACACACACTCTTACACACACACACACACACACACACACACACACGGTTACATACACACACTCTTACACACACACACACTGTTACACACACACAGTTACATACACACACACACACACTCTTACACACACACTGTTACATACATACACTATTACACACACACACACACACTCTTACACTCACACACACACACTGTTACACACACTGTTACACACACACTGTTACATACACACACTCTTAAACACACACACGCACACACTGTTACATACACACACTCTTACACACACACACGCACACACTGTTACATACACACACTCTTACACACACACACACTCTTACATACACACACTCTTACACACACACACACTGTTAACACTGTTACATACATACACTTTTACACACACTGTTACATACACACACTCTTACACACACATACACACACACACTGTTACATACACACACTCTTACACACACACACGGTTACATACACACACTCTTACACACACACACACTGTTACATACACACACACTGTTACACACACACACTGTTACATACACACACACACACTGTTACACACATTGTTACACATACACACTATTACACACACACACACACACATTGTTACACATGCACACTGTTACACACACACACTCTTACATACACACACATGGTTACATACACATACACACACTCTTACACACACACACATTGTTACATACACACACACACTGTTACATACACACTCTTATACACACACACACTGTTACACGCACACACTCTTACACACACATGCACACACTGTTACACACACACAAACACACTCTTACACACACACACACTGTTACACACACACACTCTTACACACACACATACTCACACACACACACACTGTTGCACACACACTGTTGCACACACACTGTTACACACGCACACACGCTCTTACACACACACTGTTACACACACACACTGTTAAACACACACACACTGTTACATACACACACACTCTTACACACACACTGTTACACACACACACACACTCTCTCTCAAACACAAACACACACATACTCTCTCAAACACACTCACACACACAGACACACACACTCTCACGCACATACACACACTCACACATACTCTCTCTCACTGTTACACACACACACACTGTTACATACACACACTGTTACATACACATACACACACACACACTGTTACATACACACACTCTTACACACACACACGGTTACATACACACACTCTTACACACACACACACTGTTACACACACACAGTTACATACACACACACACATTGTTACATACACACACACTGTTACACACACACACACTGTTACATACACACACACACACTGTTACACACATTGTTGCACACACACACTGTTACACACACACACTGTTACACACACACACTCTTACATATACACACTCTTACACACACACACTGTTACACACACACTCTTACATACACACACACTGTTACATACACACACTGTTACACACACACTCTTATACACACACGCACATACACACACACTGTTACATACACACACTCTTACTCACACTGTTACACACACTCTTACACACACAAATACACACACACTGTTACATACACACACTCTTACTCACACTGTTACACACACTGTTACACACACACTGTTACACACACACACACACATACTCTTACACACACACACACTCTTACACACATACACTCACACACACTCTTACACACACAAACTGTTACACACACACACTCTTACACACACACACACACACACGGTTACATACACACACTATTACACACACACTGTTACACACACACACACTTTTACACACACTGTTACATACACACACACTCTTTCACACACACTCTTACACACACACTGTTACATACACACACTTTTACACACACACACACACACACACACAGTGTTACATACACACACTCTTGCACACACACACACACACACACACTGTTACATACATACACTCTTACACACATACTGTTACACACACACACACTGTTACATACACACACACACACACACACACTGTTACATACACACACTCTTACACACACACACTCTTACACACACACACTGTTACATACACACACACACTCTTACACACACATACTCTTACACACACACACTCTTACA
>NC_069502.1:1175146607-1175306607 GCF_027579735.1 Bombina bombina
ACTGTTACACACACACACACACACACTGTTACACATACACACACACACACACACACACACTGTTACACACACACGCACACACACACTCTCTTACACACATACACACTCTCACACACACACACTGTTACACACATACACTGTTACACACACACACACTGTTACACACACACACTTTTACATACACACACACTCTTACACACACACACTCTTACACACACACACTGTTACACACACTCTCTCTCTATCTATCTCTCTCTCTCTCTCTCTCAAACACAAGCACACACATACTCTCTTTCAAACACACTCACACACACTCTCACACACATACTCACACATACTCTCTCTCAAACACACACACACTCTTACACACACTCTCTCTCTCTCTTACACTCTCACACACACACTCTCACGCACATACACAGACACTCACTAACACACACTCTCTCTAAAACACTCACATACACTCTTACACACACACACACACTGTTACATACACACACTCTCTCTCTCTCTCTCTCAAACACACACTCACACACACTCTCTCTCTCTCAAACACACACACACACACACTCTTACACACACACTCTCTCTCTCAAACACACTCACACACTCTCACACATACACACACACTCTCACGCACATACACACACTCACACACACACTCACACACACTCTCTCACACACACACAACACTCACAACTCTCTCACACACATATACACTCACACACAAACACACACACCACACTCACAACTCGCTCGCACACATATTCACTCATGCACACACACACTCACACACTCACACACACTCATACACACTCACACTCATAACTCTCACACGCATACACTCAAACAGACACACACACTCTTACACACACACTCACAATCACACACACACATACACACTTCTCCAGATACTTGACATTTTTTTCTTTTTCTGTCCTTTAGCTCCGAATGTCATTTCTCCTGGAAGGATTCCTGCTTGGAAACATCTCTGTTATGCTTGTGGATAATAAAACTGGTAAAGCGAAAAGCAGGAAGTTATGGCACTTTGCCAATGGGGAAGGACTGGGAGTCTGGCAGTCTCTTGTGCTCTCCCTTCAAGGAGTCATGGAGAGGTAACAGCTCATTTTATCCCAGAATGCACCAGAGAAAACGGTAACAAAGCCCAGGGTCAGAATCACCAGTATAAACAGAGAAAACTGTAAAGAAAGAATAACCCATAGGAAATGTACAGAAGACAGCTACCTTGGTGTTATCGTGCTCAGTACATATCCACGTACCCTGCCTCCTATATATTAGCAGAGAGACCATGAGTTACCCCCTAGTATTTGAAAATGAAACCTCACTGCCCTGCGCACAATTGTTTTACATTTCCCTAGAATAAAGGGGTAGTCAACATCTTATAATTACTTGCTATTTCTGCTGTCTTCCTATAAAGAATATATCAGCCAAGTGTAAACATTTGGAGAATACATTAACATTCTGTTTGTTTCAATTGTTTTTCAGTAGCCAAACTCCATCCACCGCTTACCTTATTTGCAGAAGCCAATCCAAGCTTGTTACTAGAGTAGACATGGCTATCTGCTGTCAATTTGCCAGTAAAACTCACATTGTTTTACAATATCTTATCACCTCTTCTTAGGGACATTTATGTAACAAGGTTAGGCTTGTGAACTCTGCAGTGTGCACTTCCACTGCTCAGAATTGGGGGGAAAAATGAGTGTAAAATTACATGAAAAGAGAACAAAATAAATAAGTATACTGCAAATCTGTTTTACTAGACATATACATTTTATATTAAAATCTCAAGCTGTTTACTGTTGTTTCAGGGACAGATTACGAGTGGCACGCTAACTGCTAGGTTTATTGCGGGCGTATTACAAGTTAAACATAAACACGTTCGCTCAAGTGCAACTGAATTTAACGTACGTTGGGATATCGCAAGCTCTGGTTAACTGTTACGCTCGAATAAGAAGCTGCACAAAACACATTAAAAATACATTTAATAGTACAGTTACACTCATAATAAAACGTATACAAATTATTAAAAAAAAATGTTTTCAATAAAAAGTTAAAAGTGCTCAAAGATATGAGATCTCAGTTGTTAGAGAAAAAAACTGGAAAGGTCTTTTACCTAGAGATACATACTTAATAGGTGTTTAATGTAAATATTTCACATTCCAATGTCCTTCACATAGGGAATATGTTCAAAGTATTATTATTATTATTTTTTTAATAATATTTTTTATTGAGGTAATGAGAAATTACAACAAGAAAAACAGAAAATATGTCCCAATACATATCAAGCTTGAAAAATACATCTATACAATTCTCTTATAGAAAGTAAATTTAGTCCAAAACTTTAAGACAGTAATATCTCACTAATAAGTGCCATGTCTACTAGATATATATATAATATAAGTAAAGGCTTTAACCAGGCAGAATAATAAGATCACCAGTAAGGGTATAATTTCTGGTGAAAGTTATAAGAGTATGTCTGACGTGTAGAACATAAGCTGTAGGATATATAGGATTGAGAGTAATAGAAAGGAATTGTGTGTGGAAGGTATGTATAGCTGGGACATATAATAATGAAACCACTTTTTATAACCTTTGTCTGAGTGAAGATAAGGATGGTCCCCATATTAATGTGGAAATCATATAGTAATTTGTCTATTCTAAGTAAGTTGGAGTAAAATGGGGGTTAGTATGATGGTTTTATTTGGGGGAAGGGAAGTTCAGCGGGCAAGAGCTGCTCTAAATGAAAGAGGGGAGAAGGGGGGCAGAGTCTATTAGGGTAAGAATCTGGAGGGGCTTTTGGGTCTCTAGGTATAACTTCCTGAAGAAATTACGTATAGGGGAATAAGCCAATATATACTGTGTGTTACTTAGTGTGGATACTCAGTCAAGTGTAGAACAAATAATGTTTATATAAATAGGATAGTGTGCGAAATATGTTACTTATTGTAAATGTTTAAGTATATGCAGTCTAAACATTATTGAGGTTATATGGGACTATTTTGCTAATATCCACCTTATCACATAAGACCTGGTGTAAGAGGGGAGATGTTAGTCAAGGAGTAGATGGTATTGCACTATGGTAGCTGAAAGCTAAGCTTACGGTTAAACTTCTATTGCAACATAACCGCTGGAGCATCAAAATTTTGTGTCACACTTAACAAACATTATATACAAAGAACTAATAAAAGTACCGTGTTTCAAACTTGAGGTGGGTTGTGCGTAATAAAACCTGTAAAAAGATACGTATGGACACCCTATAGGAGCATAATCAATCATCTGGTGAAAGAGAGGGCCAGTATGGGATAGTAGGAGTTATACCCATAGCAGCTAGCCATGAATACCGGGATGCCATTTGCTCTATTGGAGACAAAATCACACCTTATGGAATACATAGAAAGAGGTGTCTAAACTACTGAGATTTGGCCGATTCGAGTGAGCTAGGTTAAAATAGTCAATATGACTGATTGTAAAGTAATGTAGCACTACCTAGGCTGATGGAAAATATTGACTACAGTTATGGCTGGGATCCTGTAAAATGAATGTTGGGAGCTATGTCCTGGCTGGGACTGAACAAGTTGTGATGTGTCTTACTAGATGTAGGATCTTGTAATTATTAGTTAGAGTAAATAGTAGGTAATATTGACCATGCTACTTCCCCTTTGTGTCCTTAAAAAGTGTAAATGTGTGATGCTCAGTGAGATAGGGTGTAACCAAGTAGAATAAGTACTTATATTTCCTGAAATGGGTTGACTATAGTAAAAGCCTTACCCAAGGTCAGTAAATGTGATTCAGACTACCATATTTGTGGTTTCAGTCCATGTGGTAAAAATCAGTTGATAACTCAGAACATCTAACAAGATATATAACTAGTGCAGTATATAAACAATAACAAGCTTTTATACTAACATGTATAGCATATAAAAAGAAAAAAATAAATAAAATTATCGCAGATAATGCATCTGGGGATGAATAAGATCTATATCCGGCTCCTGTAGGTGGGAGGTTTGAGGAGGAAACAATGGAGTGTTGCCACTGGACTTGTAAGGTATTCAAAGGTCCCAAATGTATAGTTCCCTATAAAAACAGAGTTTTTGTTTTATAGTATATAGTAGGGTCTAACCGTTCTGTATGCATTGAGGTCTGTATCAGAGAGGCCCCTAGGAATCAGTACAGCCTTCATGACTAGTTGAGTCTCTGCGGTACATACACAGAGAAATTGTCCTGAAACCATTGTTTCTGTAATCTGCCCCCGGGGTAAGCACATAAACATAGCTTGTGTACAACAAGTAAACATTTAAAAAACATGTCGCTATTACTGTTAGTCTGTAGGAAATAGAGTTTAAATAAGTACATTTTAATGCTGAAGAGGCTGCCCTCTCTGGACTTACAGATTCTCAAATAAGCTAGGCATATGTCAGAACCAATGTATAGTACTCACGTAGTTATACAAGTGAGATAAGCGCTTGTAACGTAGAAGGTATGTACTGTTAGCGCAAGTGTCCCAAGCTTGTCCATAAAGGAGCAGTTTGAGAGAGAGGAGTTAGGGTAAAAGCATGTCAGTCCCTCCTTAGTCCGGTTGCACACTCAACATAGCCGAAAACTACTTATCTAGCCAACACCCAGGCGGATCCATCTTTCAGAATGTACGGTGGTCTGGAGATTCAAAACACTCAGTGGCAGCATAAACATTGACTGAGTCCCAACCGGCAGCAAAACAAGCAACGCCATGTCGCATGTGCAGATACGGGAGCCTTGGTAGGTTGCGCTGCGATGATGACCATAGACGTAAAGAATGTTGCGAGATTTCAGACTTCTGTGGTACACAGGAGCTAAGGGCTTATCCAGGTACAGGCTATTGTCAGAGGGAACCGGGCAAATATGACTGATGTTCATAGTCCCGAAATCATTATGCCTCACTAGTGGAAGGAGATGTTCCGCTTCTGTCTCTGGCTGACTTTTACTGAGCTCCTTCACCTCCGGGAGTGATAGATGCCATCTCGCGGCTCAGGGTAATCCGGAGGCGTTCCGTTTTGAAGTGCCATGCTTTGGTCTCCCCTACTAATGGAAGTTGAAATCTCTTCATTAGACCAGGCTGGAGAGACTCCATCCTCGCCCCTACATGCTGCAGTGAGCTCTTAAAAGTAACTGTCCATCTTAGCATCTAAGTATTGAAATAAGGACCGCAGCATGGCATAAGATTCCTCCATATTCGAGACTCAGACAGAGCCACAGAATTTGCGCCTATAACTCTGGGTCTTATAGTTATGGTGGGGATAGACGGCTCTAAAGAGCTGCAAAACAATTTCGGGGCAGGCTAGGAACAATTAGAAGGCTATTGTAATAGTTGTTAGTCAATTATTAAGTAGTAGTTGGCCTCTTCAGTTTACTAATGAACAGAGCTCCATGTGTTAGCGACCGTCAATGTTGGCAGTTGGCTCCGCCCCCCATGTTCAAATTATTTTTAAATAGATATATCTATACCTAAATATAATCATGATTTTTTAAAATTGCAAATATTAATTTTCATACATTGTGTTATTTTAATACCATAAGTATATTTTACCAAAACTCTGGTATTACTACTAACTACATTATTATCTTCAAAAATAAATTTTGTTGTGATAATATTTAATGGTGTCAAAAGAAAGATTAATACATGTAAGTTATAAATGCAATCTCATATAGCTTAACAACACAAGCATTTCACTTGTTTGAACTTACAAGTTTTTTATCCAGCAAAAAGTAATGTAGCAACAGCTTATTTTGGGCCAGATTACAAGGGAAATGCTCAGTATTGCTTTCTAGAAACACGACAGGAAGCATGCATAAAGCTTATTCCTAGCGCAGTTAACGCTAATTAGCACTCCATTTGTAATCTGGCCCCGTATTAGTTGTTTAACCCCTTGAGTGCTAATGACGGCTCTGAGCCGTCACAGAGTTTCCCACTCTGGTGCTAATGACGGCTCTGAGCCGTCGCTAGCACTCTCCCACCTTAAGGGAGATCTGGGGGCTCCCACCCGATCCTACCCCAGGGATCGTGCCTGCATAGTGATAGGCATCGCCGGAGCTTTATGTTATGCATGGTGACGTCACACGCAATAACGTGGTGATGTCACCATGCAACTTTATTTATACTTAACAATGTTAAGTACAGGAGCAGGGTGCACGCTGCTTAGAAGCCTGTATCTCAGGCATCTAAGCAGCTACAGACTCCCAAGTCCCACCATTGGAAAGTTAATCAGTGTAAGTCTTGGGGGTCTGAAAAAAAAGTTAAAAAAAATGTTGCTCAAAAAAATAAAAAAATAAAAAAAAAACTTAAAAAATCTAAGCACCCAGGTGGGAAAGTTCTTAGCATTCAAAAGGTTAAATATTGAAAAAATAAGGATAAAGTTAAAGGGACACTCAAGTCAAAATTAAACTTTCATTATTTAGATAGAGCAGTAATTTTAAACAACTTTCCAATTTACTTCCATTAACTAAATGTGCAGTGTCTTTTTATATTTAAACTCTTTGAGTGACCAGCTCCTACTGAGCATGTGCAAGAATTCACAGAATAAATGTGTATGCATTTGTGATTGGCTGATGGCTGTCACATGGTACGTGTATGCATTTGTGGTTGGCTGATGGCTGTTACATGGTACAGGGGGAGTGAAAAAAGATATAACTTTTAAAATTGACAGAAAAAAAATCTACTACTCATTTGAAGTTCAGACTAAGGCCTCTATTTATCAAGCTGTCTACTTACCTGCATTCGCTGGCCCCAATACGCTTGCCTAAGATCGCCTAACATCTCCGCTGCGGACCTGAATACGTTCGCCAAATTTATCAAGAAAGCTGTCAAAAAGCCGCGCACCAAGTACGGTACACTGAGCAGTGGACTGTTGCTAACTAACAGTCATCGATCTCGCTGCTCTTCGGCTTATTCGCAGCTTTCTTGCTATACTGTCACTAAGCACCCACACTATACTATACTGTTTACCCCCTAAATCGCCACTCCCGGAGCCCCTCGCAACTAAATAAACTTATTAACCCCTAAACCGCCGCTCCCGGACCCCGCCACAACTATAATAAATATATTAACCCCTAAACCGCCGCACCCGGACCCCACCACAACTATAATAAATATATTAACCCCTAAACCGCCGCTCCCGGACCCCGCCACCTACATTATACCTATTAACCCCTAATCTGCCACCCCCTATACCGCCGCCACCTACATAAAGTTATTAACCCCTATCCTGCTGATCCCGGACCCTGCCACAACTAAATAAATTGTTTAACCCCTAAACCGCAGCTCCCGGAGCCCGCCGCTACCTACATTATACATGTTAACCACTATCCTGCCCCCCCTACACCGCCGCCACTATAATAAATTTATTAACCCCTAAACCTAAGTCTAACCCTTACCCTAACACCCCCTAACTTAAATATAATTTAAATAAATCTAAATAAATATTACTATTATTAACTAAATTATTCCTATTTAAAACTAAATACCTACCTATAAAATAAACCCTAAGCTAGCTACAATATAACTAATAGTTACATTGTAGCTATTTTAGGATTTATTTTTATTTTACAAGCAACTTTGTATTTATTTTAACTAGGTAAAATAGTTATTACATAATTATTAACTATTTAATAACTACCTAGCTAAAATAAATACAAAATTACCTGTAAAATAAATCCTAACCTAAGTTACAATTACACCTAACACTACACTATCATTAAAATAATTACATAAATTAACTACAATTAAATAAAACTAATTACAATTAAATAAAATTAACTAAAGTACAAAAAAAAAACTAAATTACAGAAAATAAAAAAATTACAAGAATTTTAAACTAATTACACTTAATCTAAGCCCCCAAATAAAATAAAAAGCCCCCAAAATAATAAAATTCCCTACCCTATACTAAATTACAAATAGGGCCTTTTGCGGGGCATTGCCCAAAAGTAATCAGCTCTTTTACCTGTAAAAAAAGAAATACAACCCCCCAACATTAAAACCCACCACCCACACACCCAACCCTACTCTAAAACCCACCAAAACCCCCCTTAATAAAACCTAACACTAACCCCCTGAAGATCACCCTACCTTGAGCCGTCTTCACCCAGCCGGGCACAAGTGGACCTCCAGACCGGCAGAAGTCTTCATCCGATCCGGGCAAAAGAGGACATACAGACCGGCAGAAGTCTTCATCCAGGAGGCATCTTCTATCTTCATCCATCCGGAGTGGCTCCATCTTCAATCCAGCCGGCGCAGAGCATCCTCTTCTATCGGCGTCCTAACGAAGAATGAAGGTTCCTTTAAATGACGTCATCCAAGATGGAGTCCCTTGAATTCCGATTGGCTGATAGGATTCTATCAGCCAATCGGAATTAAGGTAGGAAAATCCTATTGTCTGATGCAATCAGCCAATAGGATTGAAGTTCAATCCTATTGGCTGATCCAATCAGCCAATAGTATGCAAGCTCAATCCTATTGGCTGATTGTATCAGCCAATAGGATTTTTCCTACCTTAATTCCGATTGGCTGATAGAATCCTATCAGCCAATCGGAATTCAAGGGACGCCATCTTGGATGACGTCATTTAAAGGAACCTTCATTCTTCTTTAGGACGTCGATGGAAGAGGATGCTCTGCGCCGGCTGGATTGAAGATGGACCCGCTCCGGATGGATGAAGATAGAAGATGCCGCCTGGATGAAGAATTCTGCCAGTCTGGATGTTCTCTTCTGCCCAGATCGGATGAAGGCTTCTGCCCCTCTGTAGGTCCACTTGTGCCCTGCTGGGTGAAGACGGCTCAAGGTAGGGTGATCTTCAGTGTTAGGTTTTTTTAAGGAGGGTTTGGGTGGGTTTTAGAGTAGGGTTGGGTGTGTGGGTGGTGGGTTTTAATGTTGTGGGGGTTGTATTTCTTTTTTTACAGGTAAAAGAGCTGATTACTTTGGGGCAATGCCCCGCAAAAGGCCCTTTTAAGGGCTATTTGTAATTTAGTATAGGGTAGGGAATTTTATTATTTTGGGGGGCTTTTTATTTTATTAGGGGGCTTAGATTAGGTTAATTAGTTTAAAATTCTTGTAATTTTTTTTATTTTCTGTAATTTAGTGGGTTTTTTTGTACTTTAGTTTGTTTATTTAATTGTAATTAGCTTTATTTAATTGTAGTTAATTTATGTAATTATTTTAATGATAGTGTAGTGTTAGGTTTAATTGTAACTTAGGTTAGGATTTATTTTACAGGTAATTTTGTATTTATTTTAGCTATTTTAACTATTTATTAACTATTGTACCTAGTTAAAATAAATACAAACTTGCCTGTAAAATAAAAATAAATCCTAAAATAGCTACAATGTAATTATTAATTATATTGTAGCTATCTTAGGGTTTATTTTACAGGTAAGTATTTAGTTTTAAACAGGAATAATTTAGTTAATAATAGTAATATTTATTTAGATTTATTTAAATTATATTTAAGTTAGGGGGTGTTAGGGTTAGGGATAGACTTAGGTTTAGGGGTTAATAACTTTATTATAGTGGCGGCGGTGTAAGGGGGCAGGATAGGGGTTAATATGTATAATGTAGGTGGCGGCGGGCTCCGGGAGCAGCGGTTTAGGGGTTAATATATTTATTATAGTTGTGGTGGGCTCCGGGAGCGGCGGTTTAGGGGTTAAACATTTTATTTAGTTGTGGTGGGCTCCGGGAGCGGCGGTTTAGGGGTTAATAAGTATAATGTAAGTTGCAGCGGTGTAGGGGGGGCAGATTAGGGGTGTTTAGACTCGGGGTACATGTTAGGGTGTTAGGTGTAGACATTTCCCATAGGAATCAATGGGATATCGGGCAGCAGCGAACCTGAGCTTTCGCTGCTGTCAGACTCCCATTGATTCCTATGGCATCCGCCACCTCAAGGGTGGCGGATTGAAAACCAGGTATGCTGGGCCGGAAAAGTGCCGAGCGTACCTGCTAGGATCTTGATAACTTCCAAAAGTAGTCAGATTGTGCCAAACTTGCGTTCGGAACATCTGCAGTGACGTAACCATCGATCTGTGTCGGACTGAGTCCGGCGGATCGTATGTTACGTCACTATATTCTACTTTTGCCAGACTCTAGCCTTTGATAACTAAGGCGAATCAGGCTTGCCACAAATACGCTGCGGAATTCCAGCGTATTTACGGTTGACAGCTTGATAAATAGAGGCCTAAGTGCTATTGCATTGTCTTGTTATCTTGCATTTGTTGATTATGCAAATCTACTGTGTTGACTGGTCCTTTAATGTCCATAAAGCAGTGGTCGCCGCCATATTGTAACTTAGGTTACCTTTTTGGCTGAGGCCAATTAGAAATGGTTATAAATGGCTTACTAGAGTGTGCAACCAATGACTGTGTGGAAAATTGCTGTGTCTGCACTTCCATGTTTAACATGAATTGGAAAGCCCACAATATTCAGAATTAAATTACAGGAAAGGATAACAAAATAAATAAAAGTATATTGCAAGGTTGTTTTAATACATGTAATTAAACAATTTATATTACTATCTTGAGGTGTTTATTGTCCCTTTAACAGATATATTTAGAAAAATGTAAGTACCTCAAATTTGGACATGTGGATTGAAAATATTAAAAAAGCAATTAATTGAAAGAACATGAAAAAAATAACAGAAAATGAGAATTTTAGCAGCAGGAGTTGATCATAAAAAAGCTCAGTGGTAAAGCTCTCAGGATCTGGTTATATTTAAATAATCTGCATATTTTGACTAACCATCTCCAGAAAGTATCTGCTAAGTAAATTGGGGAATACTGCAAAACATAGCAAGAACCTTGTTAGACCGCATAATGCAAAAATCAAAAACCTAGTACATCCCATTAGAGGTGCATTTGAATAAAATATGTGCTGGTAGCGTGTTAGTCATAAGAGAGCTAGTATTAGCATACATTGCTAGTTGCCTCTACAGGGGCCAATCATCTTAGAGGACTTTTCTACATTGTACATTGTTAGGTGCTTATAGGCAGGAACTGAAACACGTTTATTGAAAATGACGTGTTCCTAAACAGGTGGTGAGAGAAAAATGGGTTTGGGTAAGAATTTTTTAAGTCATCATGGTCACTGTATTAAAAAACGTGACCTTTTTGTCCCTTAGAAAGTGCACTATCTAAATCTTCTGGGTCATTCAACCAGAAAGGACCTCTCTGGTTTTCATGGTAAAAATAGTAAAGCAGAGAAAGCAACAGAATAAATTCTGTGGGGAATAACTGTGGGGATTGTTTTAGCTGTTGTGAAATTTTAGAAGCCATGAATGTTAAAGTGTTGTTAAATCCGAGCATTTTTGAAATGCTAGGATTTACCAGTTCAACAAATAAAGGGAACATTAGTCATGAAGTATAAAATAATTTGTGCTGTACATTCATTTATTTATCTGCAGCTTATGCCTCGCTGAGCTCCTCAGGCCTCCCACGGCAGAACGTTACTTATTCAGTGATGTGAACTTAGCCAATAGCATGCGAGCTATCTGGCATAATGCCATCTGGGCCGCACAACTATTGGCTAAGATGTGGAAACATTACCTCATTGAAAAAATAGCGTCCTGCTGTGGGCAGCCTGAGGTGATCAGCGCCACATACGCTAGAGGCAAATAAAGGAACTTTCAGCACAAATTATTTTATACTTCATGACTAAAAGTCCCCTTTATTTGTTAAATCCTAGCATTTCAAAAACACTAGGATTTACTATCACTTTAAGGCATTGAGGCCGATTTATCAGGGACCGAATGGCCCCTGATGCCCCTGTTTCCGCGCGAGCCTTCAGGCTCGCCGGAAACATAAGTTAAGAAACAGCGGTCTTAAGGCCGCTGCTCCTTAACTGGTCCACTACATCTGAGGCTGCGGACATCAATCCGCCCAATCCTATACGATTGGGTTGATTGACACCCCCTGCTGGCGGCCGATTGGCCACGAATCTGCAAGGGGCGGCATTGCACAAGCAGTTCACCAGAACTGCTTGTGCAATGTTAAATGCAGACAGCGTATCATGTCCATGAGACATTGGTAAATCGGCCCCTTAGTCTTATCTGACCTTCCATCAAAATACTTAAACCTCTTCCCTAGAAAATTCTACAGGTTTCTAAAGGTGACAGATATGAACCACATTGTTACTTTTGGTAAAAGTCTAAAGAGATGTCCATTTCCTCTAAGCTTTTGAGTTTGACTCCAGTTTCATCCCTCAATTTGCTAAATGTACAAATACAACCGGAATTGTACTCGGTATGAATGTTTTTGGTTGAGTAGTTAGACATGTAAAGAAGAAGGGAGCTTCTCTGTGTAATTAAAAAAAATAAAATTTTGTTTAAAATACTTGAATTTAGTAGAAAGAAGTTTAGAAATTTCAAATGAATCATTGGATATGATATATACATTGTTTCAAAATCAAGAATAGGTGTCAGGAGCATTGAAAGATGACAGCAACCGTTCCATCTCAACATGATTTACTAAACTCGATTGTAATTTTCAATCATGCAGGTCTAGCTTACTCAGAATTGTCACTCCCACCTGGTCAAAGATTAATTTAGCTACCTAGCTAAAATAAATACATATTTAACTGTAAAATAAAACCTTACCTGTTTTACACAAACACCTAACCTTACACTACAATTAAATCAATTACATTAATTAAATACAATTAACTAAATTACAAAAAAAAAACACTAAATTACACAAAATAAAAAAGAAATGATCAAATATTGAAACTAATTACACCTAATCTAATAGCGCAATCAAAATAAAAAAGCCCCCCCAAAATAAAAAAAAAACCTAGCCTAAACTACCAATAGCCCTTAAAAGAGCCTTTTGCGGGGCATTGCCCCAAAGAAATCAGCTCTTTTACCTGTAAAATAAATACAAACAACCCCCCAACAGTAAAACACACCACCCACACAACCAAACCCCCCAAATAAAAACCTATCTAAAAAACCTAAGCTCCCCATTGCCCTGAAAAGGGCATTTGGATGGGCATTGCTCTTAAAAGGGCAATTAGCTCTTTTTCAGCCCAAACCCTAAGCTAGAAATAAAACCCACCCAATAAACCCTTAAAAAAACCTAACACTAACCCCCGAAGATCCACTTACAGTTTTTGAAGACCCAAAATCCATCTGAAGCGGCAGAAGTCCTCAGTTAAGCCAACAGAAGTCTTTATCCAAGCAGGCCGAAGTCTTCATCCAAGCCAGCAGAAGTCTTCATTCAGACGGCATCTTCTATCTTCATCCATCCGGCGTGGACTGGCTCCAGCTTCAAGACATCTGGCGCGGAGCATCCTTTTCTTCTGACGGCTAATGAAGAATGAAGGTTCCTTTAAGGGCCGTCATCCAAGATGGCATCCCTTAAATTCCTATTGGCTGATAGAATTCTGTCAGCCAATCAGAATTAAAGGTGAAAAAATCCTATTGGCTGATGCTGTGGTATACCTTTAACTCTAACTCCTCCTATGTGATCTCCTTCCTATTTAAGGACTACCTGTTGCATTCATTTACTGCCTGATTATTGAAGTCATACCTACTCTGATGTAGCTATTCCTATTTCAGGTCTCCTATCACTTGTATTCTGTGCTAAGTATCGTTCCAAAGATTACTTTTGTTACCTTTTTGAATCTCATATGTTTTTGTTGCAACTTTGTTATTACCGAGTCTGGATCACTGAACGGCCGGAACTACTTTTTTACCGCTACCCGGAAGTAAGCCGCATTCACACACGCTGCCTGTCCCAGTCACGGATCTCCCAATGCGGTAACGGAACACTCACGGTCCCTAAGGTGGTAACGTACACGAACTAAACTAAAGCCTTTAAGCTTCTTACCTGCATGTTGTTGTCACCATTCTGAATTATTGGGCAAATCCTATTATATGCAATATCCATTACAAACAAACAATGTATGTTTGCGGAGTGTCTGAACTTGTAAATATTTTAGGCTGTGTGTGAATGCGTGAAGTAAAGGAGTTCTATTTTTGTTACTATCGTTACTGATTCAGACCATGTCAGTATATCTACTCCTTCTGTGGCTTCCTTTCGATATATATTGAACATATGAATTGTATCTCATCATTATATCCTTATTTTTATTAACACATAAGTTTGTAGTTAATACTAAAATTCATCATATATTAAATGTCTCATATTGTTTAATCAGGCTACATAGAAGTTGTTTTCTGATTAATACAAATAAGAGCAACAAGCTCTAATTTTAGGGCTAACCTTCATAACTATTGCCATAAATACTTGTTTCCTGATTTACAAAGCTCACAATACCACATAATAATCAGGCCCAAAAGACAATCAAAATCTTTTTTGATTGGAACATTTACTATTATGGATCCTAATGAAATAAAGAAGGAGTTTAATAATGTCTATCTCAAACTTGATTATTTGGCAAGAGCAGTAACTGAAGTGCAAACTGAAAATGCTGCACTTAAAACTATAGTTAAAGATTATGTTTCACAAAAACCTCATGATCCACCTGAACCTCATATTAATTATCCACAACCCTTCTCAGGGAAACGTTCTGTGTTCAGGGAATTTAAGAATGCCTGTAACTTATTATTCTCCCTTAGACCTAAGACTTATCACACTGAGCGGATTAAAGTATGTACCACAATATCTTTTTTACAAGGTGAACCTAGGACTTGGGCTAATAGGTTTTTCGAAAACAATAACCCTATCTTAGATTCATTACAGGATTTTTTTTCTGCTTTGACTAGTCTATATCAAGACTCAAATACTCAAATAAATGCTGAAACGAGATTAAGGTCTTTAAAACAGGGTAAGAGAAATGTGGAAGATTATACCACTGAGTTTCAGATGTGGGCAGAGGACTCTCAGTGGAATGAAATCAGTTTAAAGAATCAATATCGTCTGGGGTTGTCTGAATCACTCAAAGATGAACTTTCACGTCTGGAGATCCCTGATACTCTTGAGGGGCTTATCAAATTAAGCATCTCTTTGGATCGACGTTTGAGAGAAAGGAGAGCAGAGAGGGCCTCTTATGAAAACCCATCCAGGAAACCTTACCAAGTCACTACAAGTCATGACAGAGCTCATGGCAGTGCTACCCCCATGGAGATTGGAGTTATTAGAGGACCTCTGCCACCAGAGGAAAAAATTAGAAGGAGGTTGGAAAACCTCTGTTTATACTGTGCACACAAGGAACATTCAGTATCCACTTGTCCTATGTTAAAAAAACAAAAGAATGGTAAGACAATAACCAGTGACTTTATTTACAGCATTACAAATGATACCCATATGACTTTGTCCATTTCTTTACAGTGGGACCAGAAAAATATCCAAACCAAGGCATTAATTGATTCAGGAGCATCTGGCAATTACATTGATTCCACCTATGTATATAAAAATAAAATACCAGTTATATGCAAACAAAACCCTGTCTCCATTAAGTTAATAGATGGTTCATTCATAGAACAAGGACCTATCACACATCATACTGTTCCCCTTCTTGTAACATCATTCCAAGGACACACTGAATACTTATCCTTTGATCTCATATCAATACATCAGCATACTCTCATTTTAGGGTATCCTTGGTTGAAGAAACACAACCCAAACATAAATTGGGTTTCAAGTAAAGTAACATTAGATTCTGCCTTTTGATTAAAGACTTGTTACCCACATCAAACCATAGCGTCACTTGATAATGGTTTACCCTTGTGTTATCAGGATTTGGCAGAAGTATTCAATTTAAAAGAGGCAGAAAACCTTCCACCCCATAGGGATTTTGACTGCCCTATCGATATAATACCTGGTTCTAAAATCCCTCATGGTAAGATCTATCCTCTCTCTCAAGAGGAACTCCAATATATTAGAAATGACCTAGATGAAAATTTACGTAAGGGATTCATTTCACACTCCACATCCCCTGCAGCTGCAGGAATTTTTTGTAGTAAGAAACAAGGATGGTACCATAAGACCTATTATTGATTATAGGGCATTAAATAACATCACAATAAAAAACAGATACCCTTTACCTTTAATACCAGAACTTTTGGAGCGTCTAACTGGTGCCACTATTTACACCAAACTAGATTTAAAGGGGGCTTATAATTTGATTAGAATCAAAGAGGGTCACGAATGGAAGACGGCATTCCGGACTAGATATGGCCTTTTTCAGTATAATGTAATGCCTTTCGGTCTGAGTAATGCCCCAGCAACTTTTCAGTTTTTTATAAACGAGATATTCCGAGACCTTATTGACGTCTGTGTCATAATATACCTTGATGACATCCTAATTTATTCTAGAACATCACAAGAACATGAAAAACATGTACGCTGGGTGTTAACTCGTTTAAAAGAACACAAATTATATGCTAAATTGGAAAAGTGTTCTTTTCATGTTACAGAAATAAAATTCTTGGGTTACATCATCAGTCCCAACAAAATACAAATGGATCCGGAGAAGGTATCAGCAATTTTAAATTGGCCTACTCCCACTTCAACAAAATCTGTACAACGTTTCATTGGTTTTGCGAACTTTTATAGAAAGTTTATTAAAAATTTCTCTTCAATCGTTAAACCATTAACAGCACTTACTAGTGAAAAACAAAGATTTAAATGGACAGAATCCGCAAGTCAAGCTTTCAACAAGTTGAAAGAATATTTTACCACAGTACCCATCTTAGCTATGCCAGACTTTGATTTGGAATTTATTCTTGAAGTAGATGCATCTGACTCAGGTATCGGTGCAGTATTGTCACAACAGGATAAAAACATGACTGAGATTCATCCTATCGCTTTTTATTCGAAGATGTTGACTAGCGCTGAGAAAAACTATAGCATAGGAGATAAAGAACTTCTAGCTATAAAACGTGCCCTTGAACACTGGAGACATTTATTAGAAGGTTCCAAACTGCCTTTTAAGATTTTTACTGACCATAAAAATCTTGAATTCCTAAAGACAAGTAAGACTTTGTCTGCACGCCAAGCAAGATGGTCGATATTTTTTGATCGTTTTAATTTTCTTCTAACATACAGACCGGGACACTTGAATACCAAGGCCGATGCTCTCTCTAGACAACATGATCAAGACACTCAAGATCAAATCAACCAAATCATTCCAAAAGAAAAGATTATAGGTTTACTTACACCTTTGGAAGAAGATATATTAAAAGAATTAAAGCATGAACCACCACATGGAATAGACTGTCAGAAAGATTCCAATACTGGTCTTTTTTACCATAAATCTAAACTTTACATTCCCCAACAGATGAGATCTTCCATCCTCAAACAAACCCATGATGGGACTCTTGCGGGTCATCCAGGTATTTCCAAAACTATTGACCTAACTAGGAGAAATTATTGGTGGCCACTCATGGATGCTTATATAACAAATTATGTAAAACATTGTGATACCTGTGCCAGAAATAAGTTAGTTCACAAAAGACCATCAGGTCTTTTGTCTCCTCTGCCTATTCCTGACAAACCTTGGAGTACCATATCAATGGACTTTATTGTTGAATTACCTGAATCCCATCAATACAATACTATCTTAGTTGTCATTGACCATTTAACAAGACTGGCTCATTACATTCCATTAAAAGGTCTGCCTACAGCTTTCACAACAGCTCATGTTTTCTTAGACAATATAGTTCGCTTACATGGATTGCCTAAAGTTATTATAACTGACCGTGGTACTCAGTTTACCTCTAATTTCTGGAGATCTTTATGCAAGCTAATCCAGATTGATTCAAGATACTCGACTGCATTTCACCCCCAGACAAATGGTCTCACGGAACGACTTAACCAAACCCTTGAGCAATATCTTCGCTGTTACATATCTCATCTTCAGGATGATTGGTCATCTTATCTACCTTTGGCAGAGTTCTGTTATAATAATACCACTTCTTCATCAACTAAATTATCCCCATTCTTTGTTACTTACGGATATCATCCTACCACCATCTCTTTGAGTTCTCAACAAGTAAACTCACCCTCTGCATTGGATTTTGCGAATAATTTACATGAAAGGCTGGACATCCTGAAAAAAACATCTTTCAGAAGCCAAAGAATATCAGAAGAGGTTGTATGATACCCATCATACAGCAGGTCCTACCTATCAAATTGGAGATTTGGTTCTGCTATCAACAAAGAATCTTAAACTTTCCATTCCTAGCAAAAAGCTACCTAATCAATATTTGGGTCCTTTTAAGGTGTCTAAAATAATCAACCCAAATGCTTTGAGATTGGAGCTTCCTCAGGATTTTAAGATTCACCCCTCTTTCCACGTCTCTTTGCTGAAGCCATATCTTCCTTCACCTCAGTCCCTCTCCTTGTCTAGACCACCTCCGATAGTCATTGATGATCGAGAAGAGTATGAGGTTGAAGCTGTGTTGGATTCTAGGATCCATAGACGGAGGTTGGAGTACCTTGTGAAATGGAAGGGTTATGGTTCAGAGGATAACTCTTGGCAACTTCATTCTGATCTTCGCACTCCCCGTCTTCTGCGGAATTTCCATCGCCGCTATCCTGAGAAACCTAGTTTGGAATCCCCTGGGGTGCTTCCTTGAAGGGGGGGAGATGTGGTATACCTTTAACTCTAACTCCTCCTATGTGATCTCCTTCCTATTTAAGGACTACCTGTTGCATTCATTTACTGCCTGATTATTGAAGTCATACCTACTCTGATGTAGCTATTCCTATTTCAGGTCTCCTATCACTTGTATTCTGTGCTAAGTATCGTTCCAAAGATTACTTTTGTTACCTTTTTGAATCTCATATGTTTTTGTTGCAACTTTGTTATTACCGAGTCTGGATCACTGAACGGCCGGAACTACTTTTTTACCGCTACCCGGAAGTAAGCCGCATTCACACACGCTGCCTGTCCCAGTCACGGATCTCCCAATGCGGTAACGGAACACTCACGGTCCCTAAGGTGGTAACGTACACGAACTAAACTAAAGCCTTTAAGCTTCTTACCTGCATGTTGTTGTCACCATTCTGAATTATTGGGCAAATCCTATTATATGCAATATCCATTACAAACAAACAATGTATGTTTGCGGAGTGTCTGAACTTGTAAATATTTTAGGATGTGTGTGATTGCGTGAAGTAAAGGAGTTCTATTTTTGTTACTATCGTTACTGATTCAGACCATATCAGTATATCTACTCCTTCTGTGGCTTCCTTTCGATATATATTGAACATATGAATTGTATCTCATCATTATATCCTTATTTTTATTAACACATAAGTTTGTAGTTAATACTAAAATTCATCATATATTAAATGTCTCATATTGTTTAATCAGGCTACATAGAAGTTGTTTTCTGATTAATACAAAAAAGAGCAACAAGCTCTAATTTTAGGGCTAACCTTCATAACTATTGCCATAAATACTTGTTTCCTGATTTACAAAGCTCACAATACCACAGATGCAATCAGCCAATAGGATTGAACTTCAATCCTATTGGCTGATCCAATCAGCCAATAGGATTGATCTTGTATTCTATTGGCTGATTGGAACAGCCAATAGAATGCAAGCTCATTCCTATTGGCTGATTGCATCAGCCAATAGGATTTTTTCACCTTTAATTCCGATTGGCTGATAGAATTCTATCAGCCAATCGGAATTCAAGGTACGCCATCTTGGATGACGTCCCTTAAAGGAACCTTCATTCTTCATTAGCTGTCGGAAGAAGAGGATGCTCCGCGCCTGATGTCTTGAAGATGGATCTGCTCCCGTGACGGATGGATGAAGATAGAAGATGCCGTCTGGATGAAGACTTCTGCTGGCTTGGATGAAGACTTCGGCCTGCTTGGATGAAGACTTCTGCTGGCTTCGCTGAGAACTTCTGCCGTTTCGTTGAGGATGGATGTCAGGTCTTCAAAAACTGTAAGTGGATCTTCGGGGGTTATTGTTAGGTTTTTTTTAAGAGTTTATTCAGGGCAATAGGGAGTTTAGGTTTTTTAGATAGTATTTTATTTGGGGGGTTTGGTTGTGTAGGTGGTGGGTTTTACTGTTGGGGGGGTGTTTGTATTTTTTTTACAGGTAAAAGAGCTGATTTCTTTGGGGCGATGCCACACAAAAGGCGCTTTTAAGGGCTATTGGTAGTTTAGTTTAGGCTAGGGTTTTTTTATTTTGGGGGGGGCTTTTTTATTTTGATAGGGCTATTAAATTAGGTGTAATTAGTTTAAATATTTTATCATTTCTTTTTTATTTTGTGTAATTTAGTGTTTGTTATTGTAATTTAGTTAATTGTATTTAATTAATGTAATTGATTTAATTGTAGTGTAAGGTTAGGTGTTAGTGTAAGACAGGTTAGGTTTTATTTTACAGGTAAATTTGTATTTATTTTAACTAGGTAGCTAGTAAATAGTTAATGACTATTTACTAATTATTCTACCTAGTTAAAATAAATACAAACTTAGCTGTGAAATAAAAATAAAACCTAAGATAGCTACAATGTAACTATTAGTTATATTGTAGCTATCTTAGGGTTTATTTTATAGGTAAGTATTTAGTTTTAAATAGGAATTAATTAGGTATTAATTGTAATTTTTATTTAGATTTATTTTAATTATGTTAAAGTTAGTGGTGTTAGGGTTTGACTTAGGGTTAGGTTTAGGGGTTAATAACTTTAGTATACTGGCAACGATCTTGGGGGCAGCAGATTAGAGTTTAATAACAGTAATGTTGGTTGCGGCTTTGTTAGGGACAGCAGATTAGGGGTTAATAATATTTAACTAGTGTTTACGATGCAGGAGTACGGCGGTTTAGGGGTTAATGTGTTTATCATAGTGTTTGCGATGCGGGAGGGCCTTGGTTTAGGGGTTAATAGGTACTTTATGGGTGTTTGTGTACTTTTTAGCACTTTAGTTATGAATTTTATGCTACAGCTTTGTAGCGTAAAACCCAAAACTACTGACTTTCAGTTTACGGTATGGATCTAGACGGTATAGGCTGTACCGCTGACTTTTTGGCCAGACAGGCAGACTAGTAATACCGGCGCTGTGGAAGTCCCATTCAAAAAGGACTTTTTGAAAGCTGCGGTAGTAATGTTGCGTAACGGCCAAAAAAGTGTAATACCAGCGGTAGTGAAAAAGAGCCATAACGCTGCTTTTTCACTCATAATACAAAACTCGTAATCTAGCCATTATAGTAGTAAGTGGTTTGTTAGGCTTCTGCAGTTCATTTATTGGGCTATACACTGGCTTCACGTGTAGCGGTTATGCAGATTTGTTTAAGACTCTTTATTTTCACCAAATCAGCATCTGGCAATGCACATAATTCGAAAAATTAGCTCTTCTTACAAAAATTACGCAACTTGTTGCCATAGTAACTAGCCCAGCGTAACCACTACAGCACTAATTTTGGAGCCCTAAAATGCACAGTTTAGCTGTTTTAACCCCTTAAGGACCATAGCACTTTTCCATTTTCTGACCGTTTGGGACCAGGGCTATTTTTACATTTCTGTGGTGTTTGTGTTTAGCTGTAATTTTCCTCTTACTCATTTATGTACCCACACATATTATATACCGTTTCTCTCTCCATAAAATGGACTTTCTAAGGATACCATTATTTTCATCATATCTTATAATTTACTATTAAAAAATGTATAAAATATGATGGAAATAACACACTTTTTCTAAATATGACCCCCATAATCTGTTACACATCTACAACCACCAAAAAACACCCATGCTAAATAGTTTCTAAATTTTGTCCTGAGTTTAGAAATACCCAATGTTTACATGTTCTTTGCTTTTTTTGCAAGTTATAGGGAAATAAATACAAGTAGCACTTTGCTATTTCCAAACCACTTTTTTTCAAAATTAGCGCTAGTTACATTGGAACCCTGATATCTGTCAGGAATCCCTGAATATCCCTTGACATGTTTATATTTTTTTCTAGTAGACAACCCAAAGTATTGATCTAGGCCCATTTTGGTATATTTCATGCCACCATTTCACCGCCAAATGCGATCATATAGCAGACATATATGGCTTTGGCGTTGCTTTTTGGTAATTAGAAGTCCGCTAAATGCCACTGCGCACCACACGTGTATTATGCCCAGCAGTCAAGGAGTTAATTAGGGAGCTTGTAGGGTTTATTTGAGCTTTTAGTGTAGTGGACAACCCAAAGTATTGATCTAGGCCCATTTTGGTATATTTCATGCCACCATTTCCCCGCCAAATGCGATCAAATAAAAAAAATTGTTAAATGTTTCACAATTTTAGGTTTCTCACTGAAATTATTTACCAACAGCTTGTGCAATTATGGCACAAATGGTTGTATAAGCTTCTCTGTGATCCCCTTTGTTCAGAAATAGCAGACATATATGGCTTTGGTGTTGCTTTTTGGTAATTAGAAGCCCGCTAAATGCCGCTGCGCACCACACTTTTATTATGCCCAGCATTGAAGGGGTTAATTAGGTAGCTTGTAGGGTTAATTTTAGCTTTAGTGTAGAGATCAGCCTCCCACCTGACACATCCCACCCCCTGAACCCTCCCTGGCCCCCCCTCAAAAAGCTCTCTTCCCTCCCCCACCTCACAATTGTCACCGCCATCTTAAGTACTGGAAGAAAGTCTGCCAGTACAAAAAAAAACGCATTTAAATTCCCCAATTGATTCTGCAGTGTTGAATCCCCTCTTAGCCGCCAACCTCCCTGATCCCCCCATACAGCTCTCTAACCCTCCCCCCTCTACCTATTTGCCACCATTTTGGGTACTGGCAGTACCCAGTTTGCCCCAAAAAATTGTGTAATATTTTTATTTATTTATTACAAACTAATTTTCTGTAGTGTAGCTGCCCCCCTCGATATCCTACCTCCCTCCCCCTCACAGATCCCTTCCCCAACATCCTAAAATTCACCACCATCGGACCCATTGGTGCTAAACAAAAAAAAATGTTTCCAAAATAACGTGATTAAATTTGTTTGGATGCAGTTTTGATATCATTGGGTAAATTTATGTATTGTGAGCCCCCATTTAAATAACCCACAAACCACCACTGCTGTCAATACAGCCTTTGAAACAGGCAGAAAATGTGAGGTTTAAATGTTATAAAGTATATTAATCTAATAATGTTGGTTGTGTAAAGCTGGGGAATGGGTAGTGAAGGCTTTAGCTATCTTTTTAAACAATAACAATTCTAGTGTAGAATGTCCCTTTAAGAGAAAGGTTTTAGCAGAAAAGTATAAATATATATATCACATTAACATTATCAGATATATATAGAAATATATATTAAATATTCAAAATTAAAAAAAAATTATATATGAAGAACTTTGGAATGTAATATATAAGTAAAAGAAAAAAACATTCACGTTACAATGTTCTTAATATACTGGAAAATGTTATTTTCATATTTTAAATACATATATATATATATATATATATATATATATATATATACACACACACTCACCAGACACTTTATTAGGTACACCTGTTTAATTGTTTGATAACACAAATTGCTAGTCAGCCAATCACATGGCAGCAACTCAATGCATTTAGGTATCTAGACGTGGTGAAGACGAGTATCAGAATGGGGAAGAAAGGGGATTTAAGTGACTTTGAGCGTGGCATGGTTGTTGGTGCTAGATGGACTGGTCTGAGTATTTAAAAAAACTGCTGATGTACTGGGATATTCAAGCCCAACCATCTCTAGGGTTTAAAGAGAATGGTCCGAAAAAGAGAAAATATCCAGTGAGCAGCAGTTGTGTTAACGACAATGCCTTGTTGATGTCAGAGGTCAGAGGAGAATGGACAGACTGGTTTGAGATGATAGAAAGGCAACAGTAACTCAAATAACCACTCGTTACAACCAAGGAATGCAGAATACAATCTCTGAATGCACAACACGTTGAACCTTAAAGCAGATGGGCTACAGCAGCAGAAGACCACACCGGGTGCCACTTCTGTCACCTAAGAACAGGAAACTGAGGCTAAAATTCGTACAGGCTCACCAAAATTTCACAATAGAAGATTGGAAAAACATTGCCTGGTCTGATGAGTCTCGATTTCAGCTGCGACATTCAGATGGTAGGGTCAGAATTTGGCATAAACAACATGAAAGCAAGGATCCATCCTGCCTTGTATCAATGGTTCAGGCTGGTGGTGGTGCAATGGTGTGGGGGATATTTTCTTTGACACTTTCTGTTATAATGGGTTTTACATCTAGCTATTTACAAAAGCCCAAAACGGCCTAAAAAATTAAAACAGTGTCATTTTTATATCCATGTGAGACCTCAGTACAGACATCATACTGGCATCCACCTTGTGCCAGAAGTATGTTTAAAATAGATTTCATATAACATACAGGACCGTTGCACCCCTTTTATATATGTTATATTCCGGACAGACTCTGTCGCCCCTGTTATGCAAGTGTTATACCCAATAAATGCCCTTTTATGCCAACTGTAGGTGCCAATAAATACATATATCACACACACAGTGCTGCTTGTACACTTAATGCTAGTGAAATGCTTAAATTCACATGAGATCAATACGTGTCCTAAAGCTGTAGTATGTAGTTTATATCAGACTTTTGAACCCTCAAGCCCCCTGTATGCCCACCTATATGCCTAGAGCTGTAAGTGGAGCAGGTGGAACCAGGAGACCAGGCAGCATTTGACAGGAGGCACATAGGGTGATAACACTGTGGTTAATAGGGTTTTATAAGAGAAATGATTGGCATGTGGGGGCCAACATTTGTGAATCAGCATGCTCTTGTGTGAAACACCAATCAGTTGAACTTGATGACTATGGTTGAGATAAGACTCTAGCGGACACAACATCATAGGCATCATTTCATACTTGCACCCAGGAAACACAATTTTATGAGGTGGCTATATATATGGGCAAATTAGATCTCAGATTAGATGAGTGCCTCTGCAGCCCACTAATGCCCAGTTATATGCCCAAATAATGGTAGCCTGCATTACCCTGCAGCCAATTACCTTTGTAGGAACATAGCCGTGTCACACGCTTTTATTAAACAGCTCTGTAGCGTCATTATGCATTTCTGAAATAATACAGTATACAGTACAACACATATAAAGTTCTATGGAATTATTATTGAGATATTGTTCTATTATTAATATTATAATCTTTATTTGTAATGTGTGTACTTATTCCTCAGCACTATATAGTATGAAACAATAAATAGAAATGAAACTGAAAAGGCAGACCACAAAAGATTACAGTGTCCTGTTCCCAGGAGCTTACAAACTAAGGAGTAATATAACGCTCTAGCACAGTGCTAGAATTATTACACCATACATCTGCTTGATTTTTATTAAAATGTTGCAGCATAATTATGTGTATTATCATTAAAATACACTAACTTCTATAGTAGCTGTAATTTTGAATACAATGATTGAACTGTAATTTTGTGCCAGTGGGGTTTGCATTAATTGCCATTAATTTTGTACAATGCGCTGTTTATATTAGAAAGTTACTTATACTAAGATTGCTCTCTGAGATCATGTGAACTCATATTTGTGTCTAATCCTAATCTTAATCCCTGTAGTCTATTGTCTAGCAATTTAATTGTTGTGTTATGCAGTACATTAGTTTCCAGCGGTGAAAAGTATTTTTTTTCTTATAGAAAGAGATCAGTAACGTAAATAAGCCATGCTTTTTTTATAGTCTTTACAAGGAGAACAAAATTATACAAGTACATTTCAGATTGCTTTTAGACATAAATGATTCCACGCTTGACCCAACTGAGAATGAGTCACAGCATGCGCAGCAGATATATGTCCAACAGGCACCTCATATGAACATTCAATTTTAATCTGAAATTACATTAAAAGCAGAGGAATAAAATAAATGCTGTATTAAACACTGAGTCTATTTCCCAGAATCTGTTCCCAGTTTTGGAAATGATCAAGCAGTGAGAAATAGCAAGAGGATATTAAAATGTAATAAAGGAGGTTTACAAATAAAATAATAAATTACTAACAAGCAACCAAAGGTTGTGCGAAAAGAGTGAGGGAAGATGCAATATTGAATAAAAACAATTGTATTTTTAATAAGACATTCAAGCAGATGCTTAGACTCAGTGACTCCCAAATTAATTTAACAGTCTTTCCTTGCTAATTATGCATTATATGACTATTGGTGCAGTTTTCAGATTTTAGTTCATGTAAATCCATTATAAAATGATATGTTAACTCATTTATCACAAGGTTTCAAAATATTTATGGCACAATAACACCCTATATCTTACATGGGGACCATTCTACAGCAGTATTACAATTCATCATAAAACAATCTCATTCTTCCAACATTTCCCAGGATTAGGATGCTGGTGGCTTAGTTGAGGAGCTGTAGGAGCAGAGTCATGGCAAATCTGGGGTGGAGTCACATCGTGTCAGGAGGAGGCTTAAATAAAGAGTGGACAGAGCTTTACAGAGAGTTGGGTGGTGCGGGGTGTAAATTGGCAGGTGGGGCATGGTTATCTGGTCCTTAGCAAACCACAACTTTTATAGGGTCCACGAAAACAGCAGGAGGGACTAGAGGGAAAGCTTCCAGATCAAGAAAATCACGCAAAATGCGGGACAGTTGGGAGCTCGGCTGTATTCCAGCAGCTTTTTACAGGATTTTTGAACCTATCACATACTTACATATTCAGTCAAGGTTTCTTTTCCTTCCCTTTCAGGGTAAAATATAAGGTGGATAAGGTACAAACTAGCTGTCTGTGCACAACAGAGGAACTTAGTCTACTCACAGAGACTATTGGATTTTACCCCACTTATTTACTTCTCTTTCAGTCTAAGCATAGACTACGCTCCTTTACCACAATCATGGTCATATGCCGTGATTTAAATTAAAGTGAATGTAAAGTTTGACGAACGTGTGCCCGGATTTAAAAATCCTATTAAAAACAGGGGTACTTTCATTCATCAAACTTTACATTTCATTTGTTTTGTTAAAATACTTACCTTTCATTCCTAAGATAGGGAGAGTCCACGGCTTCATTCCTTACTGTTGGTAAATACAACACCTGACCACCAGGAGGAGGCAAAGACACCCCAGCCAAAGGCTTAAATACCTCCCACTTCCTCATTACCCCAGTCATTCTTTGCCTTTTATCATGTTAGGAGGTGGCAGAGAATTGTCAGATGATTTGGAAAATCCTGAAAAAGGGTATCTAACCTTCAAGTACTGAAGTTTTAAATAGTCATGTCAACCTCTCAGTGAGAGTATTGATGAAAGTTAGAGTCTGGATATGCAGAGAAAGTTTTTCTGTGAAACCATCCAGACTCCTGCTAACATCTCCTAAGTAATCAGTGTTGACGAGTTTCACTACCTGCTTTCCCTCACTCAAGTCCATGTCAGGAGTGATGCTATAAGACTGTCACACTTGAGAGGCTGTGTTCTGTTCCACAGCATGGATCCTGGAGGTAAAATTGTTTAAATGTTTACAAATAAAACACTATAACAGGGTCACAGTGTGGCTCCTTTATACCTTGATAGGATCCAGGGTTAATATCCTCTGAAGGGGGTTTATTGAACAGTTAATTAATAAACAGGGGTTAATTAATCAGTGTATTAATTATTTATATGCTGCTTTGTGTGATTTTGTCCTGGGCTGATAGACTGTGTGTGTCAGCCGCTCAGGAATCAATCCGGGATGTAACCCAACTGCTAGCGTGAATTGAAAGCACACGCTAGCACACTGAGAAATATCCAGGACGTGACCCACTCAGGAAGCAGATTAGAAGATAACAAAAATGAATATTGTTCCAGAATGCAGGAAAGCCACAAAGGATAAAACGTCCCTTTAAATAATTCAAAGAACAAAAAGGAAATGCTCTTACTTGAAGCTTCTGAAAAAGGTCCTCTTTAGCAGGCTTGTAAAACAAAGGAAAAGTTCTCTTTTGCAGCTTGTAAAAGTATAATGTCCCTTTAAGCAGGTTTATAACAAACAGAAAGGCAAAGTTCTCTTTTGCAGCTTGTAAAAGTAAATGTCCCTTTTAAGCAGGTGTATAACAAACAGAAAGGCAAAATTCTCTTTTGCAGCTTGTAAAAGTAAATGTCCCTTTTAAGCAGGTGTATAACAAACAGAAAGGCAAAGTTCTCTTTTGCAGCTTGTAAAAGTAAATGTCCCTTTTAAGCAGGTGTTGTTTAACAAAGAATAGGTTTAAAGGTAAAGGCCAAAGCAAGGTCAGGCAGGCAGAAGTCGGCATCCAAATATCAGCAAAAGGTATTGGCAAAAGACAGGGTCAGGCAAGCAGAAGTCGGCATCAAAGTATCAGCAAAAGGGTAATAGCTACAGGCAAGGTCAGGCAGGCAGAAGTCAATGTCCAAATATCAGCAAGTAGGGATTAGGCAAGAGGCTTGGTCAGGCAGGCAGAAGTCGGTACACAGAAGAACAAAACTGATAAGGTACTCACAATCCAGGGAAACAACAAACGGGCCCAGATTCAGATCTCCCGCCGAGATTTAAAGGGCAGAGCGTAACCGTCATCAGAGGGGTGTGAGAGAAAGCGTCATGTTGCTAAGCAACATGACGTCAGAGATACAGAGGAGTTCCGGGAGCCGCGGCGACACGGCGATGAACGGAAGCGCTCATGACAGCACCCCCTCCTCAAGGACCCCTCCGGGGGACAGGACCAGGTTTATCAGGATGAGTCTTGTGGAAGGACTTGACCAATATAGGAGCATTTACTTGATGAGCAGGTTCCCAAGAACGTTCCGTGACTGGATAACCCTTCCAATGAATGAGATAATACAATTTCTTGCCCCGCAATTTGGAATCTAGAATATGGCTGATCTCAAACTCAGGATGTCCATGCACCAATAACGGTGGAGGTTTAGAAAAAGGCTTAGAATACCTGTTAAACATCACAGGTTTTAAAAGAGAAACATGAAATACCGGATGGACTTTGAGAGACTTGGGTAAAGCTACCCGATAAGCAGTGGAACATACCTGACCCAGTATTCGGAAAGGACCCACATATCGTGGTCCCAATTTGTTAGAAGGTTGTTTCAGGCGAAGAAATCGAGAGGAAATCCAAACTTTATCACCAGGGCGATATTTGGGAGCCTTTTTCCGTCGAAGATCCGAAAAGAACTTGTAACGTCTAGAAGTTACAGAAAGAATACGATGTATCTTCTGCCAATGTCGAGTTAATCTTCGGGCTGTAAGATCAGAAGCAGGATTCACTGTGGAGGAAGTATGCAAAGGGAATGTCCTAGGCTGATATCCGTAAGCTGCATGAAAAGGAGAAGTCTGAAGGGAGGAATTGTACCGGGCATTATGGGCCAATTCAGCCAAAGGAAGGTAAGAAGTCCAGTTTGAATGATAATGATCCACATAATGTCTAAGATATGTTTCAAGACACTGGTTTACTCTTTCAGTCTGACCATTCGATTGTGGGTGGTGAGAAGTAGAGAGAGATATAGTAGTACCAAAATGTTTACAAAGTGACCTCCAAAATCGAGAAACGAATTGTACCCCTCTATCTGAAACAATATCTAGAGGAAATCCATGGATTCTTACAATATGTAGAATAAAAAGTTCAGAGAGTCTTTTGGCAGATGGTAATCCTGGCAAGGGTACAAAATGAGCCGTCTTAGTGAACCTGTCGACCACCACCCAGATAGTATTGTTCCCAGTGGACAAGGGAAGATCGGTAATAAAGTCCATGGATACATGAGTCCAAGGCTGGTGAGGTATAGGCAATGGTTGGAGCAATCCTGAAGGAAGTTGGCGTGGAGTTTTGTTCATGGCACATTGTGTGCATACTGAGACGTAATCCTTCACATCTTGAGAGAGTGTAGGCCACCAGACATGTTGTTTGAGGTTTCGAGTGGTAATACTGATGCCAGGATGTCCAGAAAGGGGACTATCATGAGCCCAAAATAAAATCTTGGAACGAAGGCGTTCAGGAACAAAGAGTAAACCATTGGGAGGTTTACAGGACAAAGGAAGATGCTCTTGAGCGGACTGTAATTCTTGTAACCAAGAAGTTGTTAACTGGGCAATGACTTCATGAGGTTGGAGAATGGTACCAGACTCAGGAACTGGGGTATCTTGAAATTGTCTGGAAAGTGTGTCTGCTTTAATATTTTTTGATCCAGGTATGTAAGACAAATTATAATGAAACCGAGAGAAGAATAAGGACCAGCGTGCTTGCCTGGAATTTAGTCGTTTGGCTGTTTGGAGATACAGAAGGTTCTTATGATCAGTAAGTATAGTAAATGGCAAAGAAGTACCTTCCAGCCAATGTCTCCATTCATCCAATGCCATCTTGATGGCAAGCAACTCTTTATTCCCTACGTCATAGTTAAATTCGGAAGGAGTGAATTTTTTAGAGAAAAAAGCAACAGGATGAATCCTTCCAGTCTCTGGTATTCGTTGAGACAGAACCGCTCCAGCAGCAACAGAGGAAGCATCCACCTCCAGAATAAATTGAAACTCAGGATTTGGATGACGAAGGATAGGAGCTGAGGAAAAAGCTTCTTTGAGAGATTCAAAAGCTTCTATAGCCTCAGACGGCCATACTTTACAGTTTTGTCCTTTTCTTGTGAGAGAAGTAAGAGGAGAAGTAATAGTAGCAAAATTCTTGATGAACTTTCTGTAATAATTGGCGAAGCCTAGGAAACGTTGTAAAGCCTTCAAAGAATCAGGTCTAGGCCAATCCAAAATGGCAGAAAGTTTAGTAGGGTCCATTTCGAATCCAGATGCCGATATTACATAACCCAGAAAGGGTATGGATTTTTGATGGAAAGAACATTTCTCCAGTTTAGCAAACAGATGGAATTCTCTTAGACGTTGAAGTACTTTCTTGACGTGGTGCACATGATCTTGGTGGTTCTGAGAAAAAATTAAGATGTCGTCCAGATATATGATAACAAAAATATTCAAAAAATCACGAAAGATCTCATTTACAAAATGCTGGAAAACCGCCGGAGCATTGCATAGCCCGAAGGGCATGACCAAATATTCATAATGCCCAAATCGAGTGTTAAAGGCAGTCTTCCACTCATCTCCTTTGCGTATACGGATCAAGTTGTATGCACCACGTAGGTCGAGTTTGGTGAAAATGGTGGCTCCCTGAAGATAAGTAAAAAGTTCAGGAATAAGGGGCAGAGGATAACTGTTCTTGATGGTAATCTGATTCAATCCACGATAATCAATACAGGGTCTTAATCCGCCATCCTTTTTTCCCACAAAAAAGAAACCAGCCCCTACAGGGGAAGAGGAGGGTCGAATAAATCCTCTAGCCAGATTGTCTTTTATATATTCTTCCAGAGCCATGTTTTCTGGTTTAGAAAGTGGATATGTCTTGCCTCGAGGATAGGCAGCCCCAGGAAGGAGGTCAATGGGACAATCAAAAGGGCGATGAGGAGGAAGACGTTCCGCTTCTTTTTTGGAGAAGACATCCACAAAGTCATGGTAATGCATAGGTAAGGATTCCGGAGTTTCAACTGTGAGAGCAATAGTGAGTGGTAACTTAGTAATCTTTTGAAGACATTTAGTCTGGCAGGTAGATCCCCAGGAAGTGAGTTCACCGAAAGTCCAAGAAAAAATGGGATTGTGAATCTGGAGCCAGGGTAATCCCAAGATAATGGGAAATTGCGGAGTGGGAATGACATCGAAACAAATTGTCTCAGAATGAAGTATTCCTACGGTGAGGATTAAGGGTTGAGTAGAAAACTGAATGTATCCAGAACCCAAAGGATCTCCACTGACCGTAGAGACTGAAATGGAATACTCCTTCTTTAGTAAGGGTATAGAATGAGTAGAAACAAATGTAGAGTCAATGAACACACCTCCAGCACCAGAATCAATTAGAGCTTGGGTATAGATCTTCTTATGTCCAATTAGAAGAGTTACTGGAACAAAGAGTTTCTTGTATAGGGAATGACCACTATTTTGGCTTAACTCAGTTCCCTGGACTAGAGTTAAGCCCTGGCTTTTACTGGCCTAGTAGGACAATCCCTTAATAAATGTCCTTTAAGGCCACAGTACAGACATAAGCCAAGAGTCCGTCTTCTTAAGCGTTCAGTCTCAGTTAATTTTATACTTCCTACTTCCATGGGTTCAGCCTGATCCGTAGTAGGAGAGGCTGGAGTGACTGGATTAGAAAAACGAGGAGCTAAACGAAAAGGAGTTCGAGTGGAAGTCCTCTGTGTTCTATCCTTTTCTTGTTGGCGTTCACGAAACCTGGCGTCGAGACTGATACAGAGATTTATTAAGGCTTCTAAGGACTCTGGAAGTTCACGATACACCAATTCATCCTTGAGACGCTCAGAAAGTCCTTTACGGAAAGCGGCTCTGAGTGCTCCCTGATTCCAAGTGGTTTCAGAAGCAAGGGTGCGGAACTCAATTGCATATTGAGAGACTGGTTGATTTCCTTGACGTAAATCCAGGAGAGTTGCTTCAGCAGCGGATGACCTTCCAGGTTTATCGAATACGTTTGAGAATGTAGATAGAAATGTATCAACATCCAACAGTATAGGATCATTCTTTTCTAGCAAAGGTGACACCCAAGCCAAGGCTTTTCCTTTCATTAAGGAAATAAGAAACGTGATTCTAGAAGAGGCAGTAGCAAAGAGAGTAGGGCTATTTCGGAAATGAAGACGGCATTGATTCAAAAAGCCTCTACATTCTTCAGGATTCCCATCATATTTATCCGGAAGAGGAATCCTGGGACTTAGTTGTACCTGAGACTGATTGTTAGGAATCGGAGGAGGTAATGCCTCAATCGGATTTGGATTGGGATTAGGATTGGGAGGTGCGGTAGCAACCAAATTTTGTAATAGAGCAGTAATTTGATCAAGTTTAGTGTCCAGAGACTGCAAGTGAGTGGCATGAGAACCCAAGAGCTGTCCCTGGTGAGCCACGGCCATAGATAATTCAGTGGGGTCCATTTTTATGGCCCGTTTGTAATGTCAGCCGCTCAGGAATCAATCCGGGATGTAACCCAACTGCTAGCGTGAATTGAAAGCACACGCTAGCACACTGAGAAATATCCAGGACGTGACCCACTCAGGAAGCAGATTAGAAGATAACAAAAATGAATATTGTTCCAGAATGCAGGAAAGCCACAAAGGATAAAACGTCCCTTTAAATAATTCAAAGAACAAAAAGGAAATGCTCTTACTTGAAGCTTCTGAAAAAGGTCCTCTTTAGCAGGCTTGTAAAACAAAGGAAAAGTTCTCTTTTGCAGCTTGTAAAAGTATAATGTCCCTTTAAGCAGGTTTATAACAAACAGAAAGGCAAAGTTCTCTTTTGCAGCTTGTAAAAGTAAATGTCCCTTTTAAGCAGGTGTATAACAAACAGAAAGGCAAAATTCTCTTTTGCAGCTTGTAAAAGTAAATGTCCCTTTTAAGCAGGTGTATAACAAACAGAAAGGCAAAGTTCTCTTTTGCAGCTTGTAAAAGTAAATGTCCCTTTTAAGCAGGTGTTGTTTAACAAAGAATAGGTTTAAAGGTAAAGGCCAAAGCAAGGTAAGGCAGGCAGAAGTCGGCATCCAAATATCAGCAAAAGGTATTGGCAAAAGACAGGGTCAGGCAAGCAGAAGTCGGCATCAAAGTATCAGCAAAAGGGTAATAGCTACAGGCAAGGTCAGGCAGGCAGAAGTCAATGTCCAAATATCAGCAAGTAGGGATTAGGCAAGAGGCTTGGTCAGGCAGGCAGAAGTCGGTACACAGAAGAACAAAACTGATAAGGTACTCACAATCCAGGGAAACAACAAACGGGCCCAGATTCAGATCTCCCGCCGAGATTTAAAGGGCAGAGCGTAACCGTCATCAGAGGGGTGTGAGAGAAAGCGTCATGTTGCTAAGCAACATGACGTCAGAGACACAGAGGAGTTCCGGGAGCCGCGGCGACACGGCGATGAACGGAAGCGCTCATGACAGTGTGTTTTTGGCTGGAACAAACAGGTTACACTTTTAAGTTTCACTTTAGTTTTTGAAAGTGTTGCACTGCTCCTATTACTTGTTGTACTTGTAATAACAGGGGAAGTACTGTCTTGCACTCCATGTGACCGAGTGTGGTCTATGTTCATTTCATCCATTCTGGCTGAGACTTGAACCTGAGGAGAGCGTTTCCACTGTTAACTGCCTGTGTCTAGGAGGTCATGAGTGCCACAGCCATTGGGAGTATAAAGGTGCAGTTTTCTATAATAAAAAACGTTTTTATTTTTGTCCTTTGTGGGTATAACCTGAGCTATGGAGGACTCTGACATGTTAGAAGGTACTCCTTCTGTACTAAATCATACCTGTTTATATTGTGAGGAGGCTGTGGTTTTCCCGCCCACTCATTTATGTTCCACATGCCTTAACACCACTATAAAGTCTAAGAAGGGACAAAAGCCTGCTAAGGCTCTAAGTCCCTCTGAGCCATCAACCTCTCAGGACTCGGCGTCCCTTAAGATTACTGCCCTTGCTACATTATCCACTCCACATGCAGTTCTCCATAGCACATCTAACCCTCCATCCGAAGGGGACCTTCTTCCTGCAGACTTGGCCACACAGTTACAAACTGTGGTGTCTGTGTGATAGTTAATACTTAACAGTATAATATATATATCATAGAATGCTTTAAAGTAAATGTTTGCATTCATAATCTCCCAATTATCATGGCTTAGATAGTAGGAACCTGAATGAATGCAATTTTACTAGAAGATTTGTGGTTTATGTCACAGATCTGAATAGCTCTCCAGTTGTGTCACTGAAATGAGTAGTTTATATTAGGTTGAGAAATGTTAAAATAAATAGATTATGTCTATTGAGATAATAAGTAGTTTGATACAGCATTTATGTATTGGTGGTTCAGTGTACAAGAGGACTTTCAAGATTAGTTCTCAGTACTTTGATTACTTTTGTAAAAGTTACTAAACAAAATAGGAGAAAAGAAATCTTGAATAAACTTGACCGGAGGTTTGCATCCAGTTTAACCGCTATATTACGGTCTCGATATATGAGAGAGGTAGTTTAAGCAAAATTAGATAAATCCAATTCTTTCAGTAATGCATTACCATAAGTTAGTTAGGAGCATGCTTAATTATACATTGGTTGGTGCACATGCCTTGCAAATGATAGATTTGTGGTGGAAGAGAGGTTGCTTGCCTTAGTTTCAGTACTGAGATCCTTGCGTCTAATGAGGGAGACAGGAGAGCAGCGTTCTGTGTTTGCAGCGTGTTTCCGAAGACAGGCGTGCTGCGCTGAGAGGATCAGTGTAAGCGGAATGACGTCACCATGATCAGCACGTCTACACTGAGACTGTGTCCGAGGCGAGCAGCAAATATTGACAGCTGCTTCAGGTAAAATAAGTAAGGCTCCTAATTGTAAGGAGAAAACTCCAACCAGGTTATTTTCAATAGTAAAATAAAATAATACTTAATGAGACAAAAATATAGTTACTTTTCAGGAGTTAGTACGGCTCAAATGTTTGAAGTTGAAAAGGGAGATTCAGAGGTTTTCTCCAAAATGCACTTCAATAATCAAGCAATGATTTCTGGGACATGGAGTGTTTAAATAGGCAATAGAGTGGGGAGGAGATCTTATCTTAAAGGCACAGTTTACAAGCCAAATGCTGACAGATCCCCCTTTTCAAGAGCCCCTCCCAGCAGTCCGAAGACCCGGCTTGAATGGAAAAGCTTCATGAAAGTCCCTCAATAAATCAGGCGCATTCAAGTCCTGTAAAAGAACCCAAGAATTCTCATCATCGCTATAACCCTTCCAATGCACCAGGTATTCAAGCTTCCTCCTACGGATTCTTGAGTCGAGAATCCCATCTAACTCGTAATCCTGAGGATCAGGTAAAGTTACTTGAGTAGAGTCAACAGGAGGGACGTAATTACCCAGATAAAGTTTTATAAGCGACACATGGAATGAGGGGTGAATTCGCATAGTAGAGGGTAACTTCAAAGTTACCGCATTTTCGTTGATTACTTTAAGTATTGGAAATGGACCAATGAACTGGTCTGCTAATTTTTTACTTGGGACTGGTAATCTCATGTTCTTCGTGGATAACCATACCATATCATGAGGTTTATATACTGGAGGTGGTGTTCTTTTTTTGTCGTAGTACTTCTTCTGAGTTACCTTAGCTTCAACCAGATGGTTTTGCAAAGTTTCCAGGACGTCCTTCAAAGATTCAGTGTAATTGGAAACGGATGGGGAATGAGAACATGTCAGAATATTTGGATATGTACGTGGATGAAAACCATAAGTAGCAAAGAAAGGAGAAACTTTAGTTGAGGTATTGATTCAATTGTTATAAGCGAATTCAGTGCTTGGTAACAAGTCATACCAATCATCTTGTTGGGATGATATAAAACATCTTAAATACTGTTCAAGGGTTTGGTTCAAGCGTTCAGTTAGACCATTTGACTGCGGATGGAATGCAGTTGTAAGTCTGAGTGATATTTGTAAGGTTTTACATAGGTATTTCCAAAATTTTGAAGTAAACTGGGTTCCTCGATCTGTCACAATGGATGCAGGTAACCCATGTAGCCTAACTACATGACTATGAAAGAATTTTGCAGTTGTGAATGCAGTGGGAGTTCTTTTCAATGGGATGAAATGAGCCATTTTTGTTAAATGGTCCACAACAACCATTATAGTGTTGTGACCATTTGATATGGGTAAATCTACGATGAAGTCAATAGCTATCATATCCCAGGGTTTTTGAGGTATGGGTAAAGGTGTTAAGAGTCCAAAAGGCTTATGGTGTTCCTTCTTTTTCTTTGCGCAAGTATGACAATTAGTTATGTAAGTATGAATGGTAGTTTTCATCTGGGGCCACCAATATTCCCTACTAACAAGTTCAGTTGTTTTTTCAATACCAGGATGTCCGGCTAAAGGGGAATCATGATGTTGTTGAATGATCTGGTCCCTTAAAGTAAGTGGAACATATATCAGGCCATTGTTCATATATAGCCCAGAGTCGGAATCCGGAGTACAAATTGGTGGGATGTCAGGGTCCAAGTGTTGTGCTTGGAATAGGTCAGTTGTTTCTAAAGTAGCTGCACCAATGATTTTAGATGGTGGAATAATATATGTGTTGAAATGAGAGTCTTCTACGGTTTCAAATGATCGGGAAAAAGCGTCAGCTTTTATATTCTTTGTTCCCGGTATATGTGTGAGTGAGAAATTGAAACGATCCAAGAAAAGAGCCCAACGAACCTGTCTTGAAGACAAGGTTTTATTTTTCTTAAGATATTGAAGATTCTTGTGATCAGTAAAAACTTGGAAAGGGAGTGAAGTTCCCTCCAAGAGATGTCGCCAATGTTCCATTGCTGATTTCATTGCTAGTAACTCCTTATCCCCTACTGAATAGTTACTCTCTGCAGGTGTTAATCTTCGAGAATAATAAGCAATGGGATGTAGAAGTGCATTCTCTTTTTCGGGTTGTAAGAGTATAGCACCTATTCCAACATTGAAGGCATCCACCTCTAGGGTGTAAGGAAGATCTGGATCAGGTATGCTCAATATAGGAGCTGTTGTAAACTTTTATTTTAGAGTTTGAAAAGCTTGCTCAGCCTTGGAATCCCAAACAAATTTTTGTTTTCCAGTCAAACGAGTTAATGGTTGAACAATGGTAGAATAATGATTAACGAATTTCCTGTAAAAGTTTGTGAAGCCTAAAAATCTTTGTAAAGATTTCAAAGTGTTTGGAGTTTGCCAGTTAGTTATAGCTGTTACTTTTTCTTGATCCATTTGAATGCCTTTGGGAGAGATTATGTATCCCAAAAATGTAATGGTGTCTTTGTGGAAATGACATTTTTCCATTTTAGCGTATAACTGATGGTCTCTACGGGTAGAAAGAACCCATCTTACATGTTTTCTATGTTCCTCTAGAGTTTTAGAATAAATTAGGATATCGTCTAGATAAACAATAACGCACACATCCATAAGTTCTTTAAAGATTTCATTTATAAAGAACTGGAATGTGGCAGGAGCATTTGTCAGACCAAAGGGCATAACATTGTATTGGAAAAGCCCATATCTTGTTTTAAAAGCTGTCTTCCACTCATCTCCGGATCTCATACGTATTAAATTGTATGCACCCTTAAGATCTAACTTTGTGAATATGTTTGCTCCACTAAGGCGTTCAATTATCTCCGGGATGAGCGGTAACGGGTACCTATTTTTTATTGTGACAGCATTAAGGGCTCGATAATCTATGATTGGTCTGAGTGTGCCGTCTTTGTTAGTAACAAAAAAGATTGCTGAGGCAACTGGTGAAGAAGATGGGGAAATGAAACCTTTTCTAAGGTTTTCATCCAAATATTCTCTTAGATGTGTCAATTCCTTTTGTGAGAGAGGAAATATTTTTCCTGATGGTATTTCTACCCCTGGTTTAATGTCGATAGGACAATCAAAATGCCTATGAGGTGGAAGTGATTCAGCATTTTTTAAATTAAACACATCGCTGAAGTCATGATATTCATCTGGTAATACAGAGGCTATGTGTCCAATGTTTAAATAGGGGTAACATGTTTTTAAGCAATATTGTGAGGTGAATGTGATGTTATTTTGTGACCAATCTATTGATGGGTTATGTTTTTGCAACCAAGGATAACCAATGACTATGGGATGGATTGAACAAGGAATGATATCATATGTCATAAATTATTTATGACCATCTGATGTGATGGTTAACAATGGTATTGTGTGGTGGGTGATAGGTCCTTTTAATATCTGAGTTCCATCTATTACCCTTACAAAGACAGGAGAGGATTTCTGCACAGTAGGTATTTTATTTTGTTTTACAATAGATTCAACAATGAAAATGCCATCAGCTCCGGAATCAATAATGGCTTCATTCTGAAGTTGCAGATGATCCCACTGTAAAGACAATGTTATTGAAAAATGTGAAGGGTGTTTAGATTTTTTAGTTGCATAGTTAAGTGTCAACTTACCCTTCTTTTGACGAGAGAGGATAGGACACGTGGTTACGTCATGCTCTTTATTAGCGCAATATAGGCATAGATTGGCTGAGGGTCTTCTTTGTTTTTCTTCCAGACTAAGAGGTCCGCGAATGGTACCAATTTCCATTGGTATAGGAGATGAATGGGTTTTCTCTTGATAAGATTGAAATGATCTTTTGGGTGTTGTTTCAAAATGATGTCTTTCATTTTTCCTCTCGCAAAATCTCCTATCCATAGCTATGCATAACTTAATTAATGCATCCATGGTATCTGGGAATTCCACTCTAGATAGTTCATCTTTCAGATGTTCAGATAAACCTAAGCGGAATTGGTTTTTAAACCTAACTCAGTTCCACTGTGAGTCAGTAGCCCATAGCTGAAAATCCGATATGTAATCTTCCACTGGTCTTTTTCCTTGTTTGAGTGATCTTAATCTTTGTTCAGCGATTTGTTGTTTATTTATATCATCATAAAGTACGGCCATGGTAAGAAAAAAGTTTTCCAGGGAATTTAGAATCGGATCTTCTGTTTCAAGAAATCTATCTGCCCATGCTCTGGGCTCTCCTGAGAGGTAGGAGATAGTAGTATAAACTTTAATCTTATCTGTACGATAGGTTCGTGGTTTCAGAGTAAATAATAATATACAAGCATTCTTAAATTCACAAAATTTCGTGCGATCACCACTGAAGGATATTGGGGGATTAACTTGAGGTTCTGGAATTTCATTAGCTTTTTGTGTCACATATTCATTAAGTATACGTTTTAGTGTACTGTTTTCGTTTTTAATCTCAGTTAATCCTTGTGCCAGAATTTTCACTTTTTGATTAAGAGAGGAGATTTGGTCGGACATTTCTACAGGATCCATGATGTACCTAAAAATATGTGGCTGTGATTATTTTTTTAATTGGCTTGATTATTCTGTGATAGTTAATACTTAACAGTATAATATATATATCATAGAATGTTTTAAAGTAAATGTTTGCATTCATAATCTCCCAATTATCATGGCTTAGATAGTAGGAACCTGAATGAATGCAATTTTACTAGAAGATTTGTGGTTTATGTCACAGATCTGAATAGCTCTCCAGTTGTGTCACTTTCTAGAGTTTAGGAAGAGAAATGAGTAGTTTATATTAGGTTGAGAAATGTTAAAATAAATAGATTATGTCTATTGAGATAATAAGTAGTTTGATACAGCATTTATGTATTGGTGGTTCAGTGTACAAGAGGACTTTTCAAGATTAGTTCTCAGTACTTTGATTACTTTTGTAAAAGTTACTAAACAAAATAGGAGAAAAGAAATCTTGAATAAACTTGACCGGAAGTTTGAATCCAGTTTAACCGCTATATTACGGTCTCAATATATGAGAGAGGTAGTTTAAGCAAAATGAGATAAATCCAATTCTTTCAGTAATGCATTACCATAAGTTAGTTAGGAGCATGCTTAATTATACATTGGTTGGTGCACATATCTTGCAAATGATAGATTTGTGGTGGAAGAGAGGTTGCTTGCCTTAGTTTCAGTACTGAGATCCTTGCGTCTAATGAGGGAGACAGGAGAGCAGCGTTCTGTGTTTGCAGCATGTTCCGAATACAGGCGTGCTGCGCTGAGGGGATCAGTGTAAGCGGAATGACGTCACCATGATCAGCGCATCTACACTGAGACTGTGTCCGAGGCGAGCAGCAAATATTGACAGCTGCTTCAGGTAAAATAAGTAAGGCTCCTAATTGTAAGGAGAAAACTCCAACCAGGTTATTTTCAATAGTAAAATAAAATAATACTTAATGAGACAAAAATATAGTTATCTGTTCAGGAGTTAGTACGGCTCAAATGTTTGAAGTTGAAAAGGGAGATTCAGAGGTTTTCTCCAAAATGCACTTCAATAATCAAGCAATGATTTCTGGGACATGGAGTGTTTAAATAGGCAATAGAGTGGGGAGGAGATCTTATCTTAAAGGCACAGTTTACAAGCCAAATGCTGACAGTCTGAGACCCTCAGTGCATTACCTCGCTCTAACAAACGCAAAAGAAAGGAGTCATCTAAATATTTATCGGATTTAGCAATTATGTCCCAGTTATCAAATGATGAGTTAACCTCTGTAGCTTCAGAGTGTGAACTATCTGGATTGGAGTCCTTAGCATTTAAGCCTCCTGCTTAAAATTGAGCACTTGCGTTTTTTTATTAATGGATATTCTGTCTACGTTATAGGTTCCCGAGGCCGCGCTGCCTGAAGAACCTATGATACTTTATTTAGACAGAGTTTATGAAGACAGGAAAGTTCCTTTGACTTTTCCTGTGCCGGTTAAGATGGCAAACATTATTAAGAACGAATAGGAAAGAATTGGTTCTTCCTTTTCCCCCTAGTCTACTTTTAAAAAGTTGTTCCCGGTCCCGGACTCTCAACTGGATTTGTGGGGCTCCATTCCAAAGGTGGATGGTGCTTTCTCTACGCTTGCTAAACGTACAACTATACATATATATCTTGATGATAGTTCTTCGTTCAGAGAGCCGATGGATATGAAAATAGAAACCTTTCTGAGAAAGATGTTTCAACATAAGGGATTTTTGTTTCAACCAGCAGCTGCAGTTACCGCGGTTGCCGGAGCGGCTACCTACTGGTGCAACTCTTTGTCGGAACTTACTGAGGTGGAGTCTCCATTTTATCTGTGATGCGAACATGCAAATTATTTGCCTAAATGCAAAGGCCTCTGGCTTTGCGGTCCTAGCCCGCCGGGCGCTCTGGTTGAAGTCTTGGTCTGCGGATATGACTTTTAAGTCCAAACTCCTTTCTCTTCCCTTCAAGGGAAAGATTTTATTTGGTCCAGGCCTGGACTCCATTATTTCTATGGTTACCGGAGGCAAGGGTGCCTTCCTACTGCAAAATAAGAAGAACAAGTCTATTGGACAACAATATTCTAATTTTAGTTCCTTTCGTTCTGACAAATCCCAACAACAACAATCCTCCTCCAAGCCCGAGCAACCCAAGAGTATTTGGAAGCCGTCTCAGTCCTGGTATAAATCCAAGCAGAATTAGAAGCCCGTCAAAAACAATTCGGCATGAAGGGGTGGCCCCCGATCCGGGATCGGATCATGTAGGGGGCAGACTGTCTCTTTTTTAAGACACCTAGTTCAAGGACGTACAGGATCAGTGGGTACTGGAGGTGGTATCTCAGGGATATAAGATAGGCTTCAAATCTCATCTGCCAAGGGGCTGATTCCTTCTCTCGAATCTGTCTACCAGACCAAAAAAGAGAGATGCCTTTCTAGGGTGCAATCAGGATCTATCCTCCTTAAGAGTTATTATCCCAGTGTCTATCAAAGAAAGAGGTTTGGGGTTTTATTCAAACCTTTTTTGTGGTCCCAAAGAAGGAGGGAACTTTTCGCCCAATTCTGGACCTAAAGTGCTTAAACAAATTTCTCAGTGTCCCTTCCTTCAAGATGGAGACAATAAGGTCCATCCTTCCTTTAATTCAGGAAGGCTAGTTTATGACCACTATAGATCTGAAGGATGCTTACCTTCATGTTCCAATCCACAGTTAACACTTTCAGTCCTTGAAGTTTGCATTCCTGGACAAGCACTTCCAGTTCATTGCCCTTCCGTTTAGCCTAGCTACTGCTCCAAGAATCTTTACGAAGGTTATGGGGGTTCTTCTAGCCGTTGCCAGAACTCAGGGTATTGCAGTAGCCCCATACTTGGACGATATTCTGGTGCAGGCACCATCCTTTCGTCTTGCAGAAAAATTCTCTGAGTACCTTCTCAGTCTTCTTTGATCACATGGATGGCAGATAAACTTGGAAAAGAGTTCTCTTATCCCAAGTACCAGGGTGGAATTCCTGGGTACTATAATAGACTCCATATCCATGAGGATATTTATAACAGACCAGAGACGTTGCAAGCTAACTTCGGCATGTCTTGCCCTCCAGACCTCCTTTAGTCCCTCTGTGGCTCAGTGTATGGAGGTGATTGGTCTCATGGTGTCCTGCATGGACATCATTCCTTTGCCAGGTTCCGTCACAGACCTTTACAACTGTGCATGCTGAGGCAGTGTAACAGAGATCATTCAGTTCTGTCTCAACAGATTGTATTAGACAGCCAGTCCACATAATCACTCTCTTGGTGGCTCTGTCTAGATCATCTGTCCTTAGGGACATGCTTCTTAAGACCATCCTGGGAGATTGTGACTACGGATGCAAGCCTATCCAGATGGGGAGCTGTTTGGGGTTCCAGGCAGTGTTAATTTTGACGTCAAATTTCGATTTAGTCTTAGTTTTAGTCTTTTGACTAAATTGCCATTTTAGTTTTAGTCGTATTTTAGTCATCTGAATTGTTTTCATTTTAGTCTAGTTTTAGGCGACTGAATCTCCAGCAGATTTTAGTCGACTAAAATCTAAGAGGTTTAGATAAAGTGTAATGCATTATTTAATAATTTCTCTATAATTTGCAAACTGATTATTGTCAGGGTGCCAGGAATCAGACTGAGACGAGAAGTGCAAAAATAATCACACCTTTATTAATAACAAAAAAATAATAAAAAGTCCACAAGTCAAATAACAAGCCAGGAGTCAAAACCAGAGCTGGTAGTCAGACGAGCCGAGTCAGGAGCCAAAGCGAATAGTCAGACGAGCCGGAATTAGGAACAAGGAAAACAGCAGAGTCAGGGGCAAGCCAGGGATCAGGAACCAGGAAGGACGTCAGGCAGCCAGGTAATACACAAGAACTCTCACAAACAGGTCTGAGACAACGCAAAGGCAAAGCATACTGAACAGAGGCCCTTTAAATAATAAGTGATGACATCACAATTCTGAGACTGCATCTTGTCTCACACAGATGATGTACACCAGTCTGGCCACAAAAGGAAGTGCAGGAAATGAGCAGCAACACACAGTATGCACCAGGGTCAGCAAGAGAGGTGAGTAAAATGGCTGCCAGCAGCACATGGCAAACAAAACAGGGAACAAACCCTGACAACATCACGGGCAGGAACCCAGGAATGATCCGCTACAGAGTAACCCTTCCAGTGTACAAGATACTGCAGTTGTCTGCGCCTGTATCTAGAGTCCATGATCTTAGCAGCCTCATATTCATGGTCACCATGGACCAGGAGTGGAGGAGGAGGAGCTCTGAGCTCGGTATATCTATTCTTGATGTAAGGCTTGAGTAGGGAGATGTGGAAGACTGGGTGTATGTGTAAGGTTTGGGCAAGGCCACTTTGTAGGCAACAGGAGACAATCTTTTCAGGACTTTGTAAGGACCAATAAACCTAGGACCTAATTTGTGACAGGGTTGATGTAGACGAATCTGTCGAGTAGAGACCCAAATACGTTCATCTACTGAGATGGCACGTACAGTAGCTCTATGACGATCAGCAAACTTCTTGTATCTAGAGACAGCTGAATGTAGCTGAGAGGGAATACATTGCCAATGAGTGGTGAGATCAGTAACGCGTCGGTCAGCAGCAGGAACCCCTGTGGACTGAACAGAAAGAGGGAAGACAGAAGGTTGATAACCTGCTGCGGCTTGAAAAGGAGAACATCATAGAGAAGAGTGCCAATGAGTTTTCCTTGCCAGCTCAGCTCGGGGTAACAACTAAGTTGGTATGGAGAGAATTAACAAAGGTTTTAAGATAGGCCTCGAGATCCTGATTTACTCTCTCAGTTAAGCCATTGCTCTGAGGATGGTAGCTAGAAGACCAGGAAACAGTGGTTCCAATCAACTTACAAAAGGCTCTCCAAAAGGTAGAGATGAATTGTGGACCTCTGTCAAAAACAATATTCACAGGAATGCCATGAAGTCGTACCATATGCAAGAGAAATAGAGACAGTAATTCTTGGGAAGAAGGCAGTTTCGTTAAGGGTACAAAGTGAGCCAGTCTGGAAAACTGATCCACAACAACCCAGATAACTGTATGATGGTTAGAAGGAGGGAGGTCCACAATGAAGTCCATTGTTATGTGTGTCCATGTTTGTTTGGGAATGGACAATGGTTAGAGCAAGCCAGGAGGCAGGGATCAGGGAGTTATTTTGGCAGTACAAGTCGTGCAGGCTTTCACATAATCCTGAGCGTCAGACTTCATAGTAGGCCACCATACATGTCGGGAAAGAAGCTTAAAAGTTCTTATCAAACCAGGATGTCCTAAGAGTTTACTATAATGAGCCCAGGATAGCACAGGAGTGAATAGGTTTAGAGGTACAAAAAGGATATCAGAAGCCACGGGGGCTTAAGGAGGTTTTCTAGACTGGGCACTTTGCAGTTTTTGACGAAGGGTAGCATTCAGTTGAGCAACCACACAGGAGGGAGGTATGATGTGTTCAATAGGAGCTTCAGAGGAATCACTAGAGTGAGGAAACTGACGGGAACGGTCGTCAGCCTTCTTGTTTTTGGTCCCAGGACGATAAGAGACCACAAAGTTAAAACGGAAGATCAAGGTTCACCTGGCCTGTTGAAGATTAAGTCGATGAGCAGTCTCTAGGTAAGTCGGATTCTTGTGGTCAGTGAGAATCTGAATGGCATTGGCGGTTCCCTCTAGCCATTGACGCCATTCAGTGAAGGCCATCTTAATGGCTTTGAGTTCACGATTACCCACATCATAATTCCGCTCTGCTGGAGTAAAGCGTTTAGAGAAAAAGTCTACAGGGTGCAACTTGGAGGTTAAAGGATCCCTTTGGGTCAGAACTGCTCCAGCCCCTATCTCAGAGGCTTCAACCTCTAAAGTGAACTGTAGGTCAGGATCAGGATGGCGGAGCACAGGAGCAGAACAAAATGCTTTTTTTCAGACAAGAGAAGGCATTTATGGCGTCAGGAGGCCAATGTTTACAGTGTTTGTTCCATTTTGTCGATTCAGTGAGTGGAGCGACTGTTTGGGAAAATTTCTTTATAAACTTGCGGTAATAATTGGAGAGCCCCAAGAATCTCTGTAATTCCTTTAATGAAGTGGGTTGAGGCCCTTCCAAAACTGCGGTGAGCTTAGCAGGATCCATGGCAAAACCCTCCTTTGATATGACATAACCAAGAAACTGGATCTGAACTTGATCAAACTCACATTTTTCTAGTTTGGCTACCAGAGAATTGTCTCTGAGACGTAGAAGTACATGTAGTCAGACAGGCAGAGTTCAATAACGTTATGGCAATCCAGTACTTTAGGGCAGTGATTTTCAACATTTTTTTTGCCGTGGCAAACTTTTTTACATTAAAAAATCCTGCGGCGGGGGGCGGAGCCAACCGCTAACGAGAGCAGACGCTTGAATAGAGAGCTCCTGCCATTTCAACTTGAAAAGTCACACTTAATTTATATATTGAGGCTATTTTTGGCAGGAGTCAGATTCATAATAATAAGGAGCACACCTATACTATTCCCCGCTTTGCAGATGGATTGAATTGCCAACACTATCAATCAACTACGAGATAGCCTTCTCCCGCCTGGTCACGCAAGGTTTAGTGGTGGCTTCTACTGTACTACTTAGCATACTTTTGAAAGCATGGAGGACAAATATACTATCCTCTACAATTTCCTGCTGGACCTAGATCTAAAAATGTCGGAGGGTTTTGAAAGCCTCATAGATATCCTGAGAGACACACACGTGGAGGCAGCCATTGCAATACCGGAGACGCAAGCCATGACTAATACGCTGAAAGAGGAAACCATTTCAATGGAGACAGAGGCGACCGGCTCAGACTCGGAAGTGGATACAGATATGATCAGCATGACAGTTCCTAAGCCTGGACTTACTAAGAAGCGCCTGAGTCCTACTACGATACTGAGGCCCGACATACTACTTGTGGTTCCTCCTGGAGGTAATACTACGCAGGCACAGCTCGCTCATAGCGCACCTAGGCCGCTGAGAAAGTTACCCGCATCAGATGGTAAATATCCCATAGCGATGACGGGGGAGAGCTTCAGCTGGAAGCTAAACAGGCTCTCAGGCGAAACCTCAGAAGAGACTGTACCCTCGCAACAAAGCACAGTTGAATCAGCCATTTTGCTCCAGCATTATTCGGGAGATGACACACAGCTGTTACATAGGGGGGAAGCATCCGATCTTAGTACATCAGAATTTATAAAGCACCTCACACCAAAGGCTCTTGTGGTGCCGGAGCTTCTGTCTCCTTCACACAGGGAGGTCCGGTTAAAGGACATGAACCTCTCCAACACCCTCCATTTATGGGGATATATGTGTGACAACATTAAGACACTGGGAAAACGCCTTCATAAGCACCAGAGCAGCTGTTTGGAGAAAGGGGGTATAGGATGACTTTCTTTTAGCTGCAGCAGATCTTGACAAACTGGCACTGAAATCTTATGCAGAGCTCCCTATTATCTACCGCATTTGTTCTCTACAGACTGTCTACCACTGGCGTACAAGCCCTATATTTCTTTAGTTGTAAACTCTCAGTTTGAGATGTATGTATAATTAATGGGGTAATTTATTTTAGTTCAGATATATACGCTATGCTAGAATTGTGACCTTTACTCAACACTTTATATGTGTGGCATCTATCATTTCCTGCAATTCTTTCTTATCAGCGTACACATGGAAACTCCCCTATAGTCCTATTATGGTATATTTAGTTCCTAATGGCATTGTGATTAGAGTGTTTCACACTTTTATTATAAACACTTAGGCCTAGATTTGGAGTTCGGCGGTAAAAGGGCTGTTAACGCTCCGCGGGCTTTTTTCTGGCCGCACCATAAAATTAACTCTGGTATCGAGAGTTCAAACAAATGCTGCGTTAGGCTCCAAAAAAGGAGCGTAGAGCATTTTTACCGCAAATGCAACTCTCGATACCAGCGGTGCTTACGGACGCGGCCGGCCTCAAAAACGTGCTCGTGCACGATTCCCCCATAGGAAACAATGGGGCTGTTTGAGCTGAAAAAAAACCTAACACCTGCAAAAAAGCAGCGTTCAGCTCCTAACGCAGCCCCATTGTTTTCTATGGGGAAACACTTCCTACGTCTGCACCTAACACTCTAACATGTACCCCGAGTCTAAACACCCCTAACCTTACACTTATTAACCCCTAATATGCCGCCCCCGCTATCGCTGACACCTACATTATACTATTAACCCCTAATCTGCCGCTCCGTAAACCGCTGCAACCTACGTTATCCCTATGTACCCCTAATCTGCTGCCCCTAACACCGCCGACCCCTATATTATAGTTATTAACCCCTAATCTGCCCCCCTCAACGTCGCCGACACCTGCCTACACTTATTAACCCCTAATCTGCCGAGCGGACCTGAGCGCTACTATAATAAAGTTATTAACCCCTAATCCGCCTCACTAACCCTATCATAAATAGTATTAACCCCTAATCTGCCCTCCCTAACATCGCCGACACCTACCTTCAATTATTAACCCCTAATCTGCCGACCGGAGCTCACCGCTATTCTAATAAATTGATTAACCCCTAAAGCTAAGTCTAACCCTAACACTAACACCCCCCTAAGTTAAATATAATTTTTATCTAACGAAATAAATTAACTCTTATTAAATAACTTATTCCTATTTAAAGCTAAATACTTACCTGTAAAATAAATCCTAATATAGCTACAATATAAATTATAATTATATTATAGCTATTTTAGGATTAATATTTATTTTACAGGCAACTTTGTAATTATTTTAACCAGGTAAAATAGCTATTAAATAGTTAAGAACTATTTAATAGTTACCTAGTTAAAATAATAACAAATTTACCTGTAAAATAAATCCTAACCTAAGATATAATTAAACCTAACACTACCCTATCAATAAAATAATTAAATAAACTACCTACAATTACCTACAATTAACCTAACACTACACTATCAATAAATTAATTAAACACAATTCCTACAAATAAATACAATTAAATAAACTAGCTAAAGTACAAAAAATAAAAAAGAACTAAGTTACAAAAAATAAAAAAATATTTACAAACATAAGAAAAATATTACAACAATTTTAAACTAATTACACCTACTCTAAGCCCCCTAATAAAATAACAAAGCCCCCCAAAATAAAAAATTCCCTACCCTATTCTAAATTAAAAAAGTTACAAGCTCTTTTACCTTACCAGCCCTGAACAGGGCCCTTTGCGGGGCATGCCCCAAGAATTTCAGCTCTTTTGCCTGTAAAAGAATAAATACAATACCCCCCCCCCCAACATTACAACCCACCACCCACATACCCCTAATCTAACCCAAACCCCCCTTAAATAAACCTAACACTAATCCCCTGAAGATCTTCCTACCTTGTCTTCACCATCCAGGTATCACCGATCCGTCCTGGCTCCAAGATCTTCATCCAACCCAAGCGGGGGTTGGCGATCCATAATCCGGTGCTGAAGAGGTCCAGAAGAGGCTCCAAAGTCTTCCTCCTATCCGGCAAGAAGAGGACATCCGGACCGGCAAACATCTTCTCCAAGCGGCATCTTCGATCTTCTTCCATCCGGAGCGAAGCGGCAGGATCCTGAAGACCTCCAGCGCGGAACATCCATCCGGACCGACGACTGAACGACGAATGACTGTTCCTTTAAGGGACGTCATCCAAGATGGCGTCCCTCGAATTCCGATTGGCTGATAGGATTCTATCAGCCAATCGGAATTAAGGTAGGAATTTTCTGATTGGCTGATGGAATCAGCCAATCAGAATCAAGTTCAATCCGATTGGCTGATCCAATCAGCCAATCAGATTGAGCTCGCATTCTATTGGCTGATCGGAACAGCCAATAGAATGCGAGCTCAATCTGATTGGCTGATTGGATCAGCCAATCGGATTGAACTTGATTCTGATTGGCTGATTCCATCAGCCAATCAGAAAATTCCTACCTTAATTCCGATTGGCTGATAGAATCCTATCAGCCAATCGGAATTCGAGGGACGCCATCTTGGATGACGTCCCTTAAAGGAACAGTCATTCGTCGTTCAGTCGTCGGTCCGGATGGATGTTCCGCGCTGGAGGTCTTCAGGATCCTGCCGCTTCGCTCCGGATGGAAGAAGATCGAAGATGCCGCTTGGAGAAGATGTTTGCCGGTCCGGATGTCCTCTTCTTGCCGGATAGGAGGAAGACTTTGGAGCCTCTTCTGGACCTCTTCAGCACCGGATTATGGATCGCCAACCCCCGCTTGGGTTGGATGAAGATCTTGGAGCCAGGACGGATTGGTGATACCTGGATGGTGAAGACAAGGTAGGAAGATCTTCAGGGGATTAGTGTTAGGTTTATTTAAGGGGGGTTTGGGTTAGATTAGGGGTATGTGGGTGGTGGGTTGTAATGTTGGGGGGGGGGGTATTGTATTTATTCTTTTACAGGCAAAAGAGCTGAAATTCTTGGGGCATGCCCCGCAAAGGGCCCTGTTCAGGGCTGGTAAGGTAAAAGAGCTTGTAACTTTTTTAATTTAGAATAGGGTAGGGAATTTTTTATTTTGGGGGGCTTTGTTATTTTATTATTATGTTTGTAAATATTTTTTTATTTTTTGTAACTTAGTTCTTTTTTATTTTTTGTACTTTAGCTAGTTTATTTAATTGTATTTATTTGTAGGAATTGTGTTTAATTAATTTATTGATAGTGTAGTGTTAGGTTAATTGTAGGTAATTGTAGGTAGTTTATTTAATTATTTTATTGATAGGGTAGTGTTAGGTTTAATTATATCTTAGGTTAGGATTTATTTTACAGGTAAATTTGTTATTATTTTAACTAGGTAACTATTAAATAGTTCTTAACTATTTAATAGCTATTGTACCTGGTTAAAATAATTACAAAGTTGCCTGTAAAATAAATATTAATCCTAAAATAGCTATAATATAATTATAATTTATATTGTAGCTATATTAGGGTTTATTTTACAGGTAAGTATTTAGCTTTAAATAGGAATAATTTATTTAATAAGAGTTAATTTATTTCGTTAGATAAAAATTATATTTAACTTAGGGGGGTGTTAGTGTTAGGGTTAGACTTAGCTTTAGGGGTTAATCAATTTATTAGAATAGCGGTGAGCTCCGGTCGGCAGATTAGGGGTTAATAATTGAAGGTAGGTGTCGGCGATGTTAGGGAGGGCAGATTAGGGGTTAATACTATTTATGATAGGGTTAGTGAGGCGGGTTAGGGGTTAATAACTTTATTATAGTAGCGCTCAGGTCCGCTCGGCAGATTAGGAGTTAATAAGTGTAGGCAGGTGTCGGCGACGTTGTGGGGGGCAGATTAGGGGTTAATAAATATAATATAGGGGTCGGCGGTGTTAGGGGTAGCAGATTAGGGTTACATAGGGATAACGTAGGTGGCGGCGCTTTGCGGTCGGAAGATTAGGGGTTAATTATTTTAAGTAGCTGGCGGCGATGTTGTGGGGGGCAGGTTAGGGGTTAATAAATATAATACAGGGGTCGGCGGGGTTAGGGGCAGCAGATTAGGGGTACATAAATATAACGTAGGTGGCGGTCGGCAGATTAGGGGTTAAAAATTTTAATCGAGTGTCGGCGATGTGGGGGGGGCCTCGGTTTAGGGGTACATAGGTAGTTTATGGGTGTTAGTGTACTTTAGGGTACAGTAGTTAAGAGCTTTATGAACCGGCGTTAGCCAGAAAGCTCTTAACTCCTGCTATTTTCAGGCGGCTGGAGTTTTGTCGTTAGAGCTCTAACGCTCACTTCAGAAACGACTCTAAATACCGGCGTTAGAAAGATCCCATTGAAAAGATAGGATACGCAAATGGCGTAGGGGGATCTGCGGTATGGAAAAGTCGCGGCTGAAAAGTGAGCGTTAGACCCTTTAATCACTGACTCCAAATACCAGCGGGCGGCTAAAACCAGCGTTAGGAGCCTCTGACGCTGGTTTTGACGGCTACCGCCGAACTCCAAATCTAGGCCACAGCCTGCATGCATAAAGCTTCTTGAAACTGTGTTCATTTGCAGACTATAATCTAACTATTTAAGTTATCCATAGGGGGCTATCCTCCAGATATAACTCCATTAAAAGCTATACTGACCTCTTCACAACAACAGTCCCTAGCTTGAGTAATATAATTAATAGACTATTTACCCTAAGTGTAAAGGGGAAAATTATTCGTATATAAAAATTAACCGCCTAGCATTTCTAGGAGGGAGTTTGTTATATTTCACCAACAATATGGAGTTCTGTTGTCTGCACCCCCATATCATATAAACAGTTTACAGATTAGAAGTGAATGTTAAGAATGTTAAGATATGTTTTGTAAGTGTATACTATTATAGCTCTGGTGGCTTCGTGAGAGCTCTCACTTCCCTATACTCAGACAAGCATGTTGATTTGTTTGAGCTTAGGCACTAGCTTGTCATTATGCTCTTATACCTATATGTGAATGAGCGCCGTTGTACAGTTAACAATTATGCCTACTATATACTACACACCCTCTGCTGTATAGCCTTCATAGTTAAGCTTTCCTAGATACTAGTAAATTTCTCCCATTCAAGGTCTCATCACTAATGCTGATCTACGATCCGATACAGAAAATTTAATTCCCATATACTCCCCCTGACTTGTATTATATGAGTTGTTACAAAGAGATGTCTCTTGTACTTTTCTCTTCGTGCCCTGCCATGTATACCGTTTCCTAATAGTCTCATAGTTTTATTTATTTTATTTTCGGGCAAAATATACTATATATTTTATGTTTATATTAACTAGTATATGCAGATGGGTTCAGACTGTCTCTACATTGAGTGGAGAGCTCATAGGTTTCCAAATATGGGACTTTATGAACATTGTCTAATACTTTCAGTTTTCTTGTTGCACATACTCTGAAAATCAGGGTTCAATATATATTCCAGTTTAACTATTTTATATATTTAGCGTTGCTGATAGTATACTCTGGTTTAACTATTCTATATCGTTAATGTTACTAGTGGTTGTCAACCTATGCTATAATTGAAGTGGTGTCTAACATCCTCATACTCTGTTATATGTCATATATACTAATAACTGTTCGTCAGTGATTCTCTATGGATGCATCTATTCCCTCGCTTTCCCATCTGAATGTGTACCCTATAGATACTGTTACGACGGTTTGATGGTTAGATAGATGTTATAGCTCATGCTTTATAGAGGCTCACTATAGACAACTAGGAAAGAGTCAGTCCATAAAGGTTAGACAAGTCTAAGTGGGTCATTCTTAATGTATATAGACAAACCAAGGGACCCTTTACTACAGTCACCCCCTCAAAGTCTCCTATGATATGCTATGTTGGTTCTTTGGCTAATAATATGAGAATGTGATGCATAGAGCTTTAGTAAAACTATGTGTAATATGAACATAATAGTTATTGCTACTTATTGTTACCAGTTTTATTAGGGTATAGACAGGTATGATCTCAGTATTAATTGCTGCCTACTCCTCCTTCGTTATGATTAATGCCCTGTTCTAGAAAGGAAAAAATATAAAAATATAACAAAACAAAAAAAAAAAATCCACCGTCTATAAATATACCACAGTGGATTGGGAGTCAACTTCCTATTGATATAGATACTTGATATCACACCTCTAGTCAGCAGATCTATCAGGGTTATTGAATTTAACTCTTATCCTGTAAATGGCAAGTCTGAGTATGCATACATAATGTGAAGCTAGTATAATGCTCACCTCATCCCATATTTGCTATTAGATATAGACCCCTCTCAGTAGTATAATTTATGACATGTTTGTAGATTATTTACTTATATAGTGCTTCAGCAGCATTTTAGTTCACCCAGTACCTTATACATACAAGCTAAGTGATACCTCCCTTATAGGCGGTATATACTATAGAGTTACGCCCATTACAGAGTTAAGTGAACTTAAACTAATATATTTTGGCTAATTTTCATTTCTATTGTAACCCTTACTTATGGCTCCGCCCTCCCTCCCCCCCCCCCCCCCCATATTGCCCTATATTTGACAAGCGGTGCTTATCCGCTGAATTTTCTACCCCCCCCCCCTATATTTTTGAAAATAAAATTTTCAGCAGATAATTTATTTTTTCCATTATATGTATGGGACCATAAGTGTCCAATACATTCGCTATCTTTCCTCTAGACAACATTTGCTTTTGCTGGTCCAAAGGTGGCCGCTCGCGCTTTTGAGGAAATAATTGAAGAATATAAGCAATAAAAAAAAGAAAACAGAGGTTCTTAATATATACCTAGCTTACTACCGCATTGTTATCTCATGTGTAAGACTGACTAATGTAAATGTTACACTGATGTTGTATTTCTTCTTCTGTTGTATGGTATTTTGCGTATATTGTACTCACTAGCATAACCTCAATAAAAAAAAAAATAAAAAAAAAATAAAAAAATCCTGCGGCACACCACCACCCCAAAATTTTACAAAATCAGACATTGTAGAATAATACAGCATATATTATACATCATAATGATTGTCTGTGAATGAATGTCAATATGTCATGGTTGTAAATGATGCCTGCCTGATGAGCCTGTCACATCAAAACAAGCAAAATTTAAAAAATATGTCACACTGTTCTCAGTCTGCCGCGGCACACCTGAGGATCTCTCATGGCACACTAGTGTGCCGTGGCAGACTGGTTGAAAAACACTGCTTTAGGGGTTAAGCAAGCAGAGTAGTCAGACAGAGTTCAATAATGTTAGGGCAATCCAGTATACAGTAATACTAATCACACCCAGGAGCTTACAAAGTAACAACTGTACTTGGGCAGTGACAGGTAAAAAGTGAGCAATTTACATAGGCGCAGGATTCGCGACACAGGAGATCACCGCCACACACAACAGGAGCCGACTCAACCCTAGCAACAGTTAGAGTGGCGCCACGTGGCAGTTGTTTGCTACTTTGTAGCAACTGATGCCGGCATCTATTTTATTGCTTCTTATTGTTTTTTTATCTACATTGAATAAATGACATAGTTACTTTTTATATAACAAAGTTTTATAAATACATTTTATTTGTATATCTTTAAATATATGCCCCTATTGTATATTTCACTTAGTATATTACACACTCATCTTTCCTACCTTTATACCCACTTAATTAGCTCTATAAATATGCATGGGTTTAATTGGAGGAGATCTCTTTCTGCTTTTTTAGTGCTGCCCTTTTTTCTTTTTATTTGCTTTTTAAAATGTTGTTTGGCCCAGGCCTCAAAGCTGTTATTGCCACAGTCACTTGGAATAAAGGAGCTATTCTGCTCCAGGTTAAAAAGTCTAAGGGTAAGCTTAAATACGAAGGATCATTTAAGGTTATGAAACCTACTTTACCCTCCAAGTATGCATTAAGTTTTGGTCCCCATGCCAGACCAGTCTCTGGTAGAGAGCAGAATGAGTCTCTTTCAAGAGGCTTGAGGGAGATTTGTTCAGGATTCCTGGTTGTTGGAAATCCTTTTTCAAAATTTCAGGAGTATTGAATAAGCTTTCATTTAAAGCCTCTTCCAGAAAAAAAGGCACAAGTTTGTGTAAGGGATTTTGAATCTATGGGAGTTATTGCCCAAGGCCCGATTTCAGAATTATTAAAATATTTGTATAGCACCAAAGAAAGAGGGATCTGTCTTGGATCTCAAAATCCTAAACAAATTCCTGAAAGTTCCAGCACACAATTCACACTTTACTTCCTTTAGGAGGGTAGGTTTGTGTCTACCATAGACTTCAAATTTACTTATTTACATATCTCCATTCACAGGGGTCATGCCAGGTTTCTGAGATTTGCTTTCCTAGCCGAGCATTATCAATTCGAGGCCTTCCTTTCGGTCTAGAGTTTTGTTGTCTGTGGTTTAATTTCAGTGAAGTTCATTACTTGGATAATCTTTTGGTTCAGACGCCCTCTTTCCATGGAAAATAAATCTTCCAAAGAGCTCCCAAACTTCTCAGACCCCTATGTCTTTATTATGTATCTGTCATGTTCCTTGTACAGTGGAGAGTTGCCTGGTGTTAAGGGCTGGACTGACCTTACTAGATCGAGATCAGACTGATATACTTCAGGAAAAGCACAATTCGGCTAAAAGAGGCTGCTCCTAGGTGGAAACTCACCATAGAACAAGCTACTCAGCTTGTTCATTCCTGGTAGAGTTTTTCTCTTTCTTTATTATGACCATGGGGAAGTCTCCCTAAGGGTGATGGGGGGAACCAGATGTGGACTCCTTGCCCAATGTGCTTACAGGGATATGGCTGCACCTCACTGATGAGGCCTAAGAAGGCCAAAAAAAGTATTTTAGGTTGTCATGCTCTTTGTTCAGAGGAAAATTGCCAGGTATTTCAGGGCTGGACTAACCTTACTCGGCTGGATCAAACTAATATACTTCAGGAAAATTCTCCTCTACGAAAAGCAAAATTGGGCTACAAAATTCTGCTCCTAGGTGGTAACTCACCATAGAACAAGCTACTGAGCTGTTGTTTGTTCCTGGTAGAGTGTTTCTCTTTATTTATGCATTAAAGTTACAACAGGCCTATGCTCATCTTCAACTAAATAATTTTCCTTTTGTTGCTTTGTAAATGGAAGTTGTGGGTCTCATGGTGGATGCCTCAAATACATTTCCATTTGCCAGATTTAATTTTCAGTCCCTCCAGTTGAATCTTGTTAGATCACAGGACATGTCTCTAACATTGTGTCAGACTCATCAATACCTTGTTCAGGGGGCCTCTTTTCTTCAGCCAGTGTTGATAGTAATTTCCACAAATGCCAGCCTGTTAGGCTGAAATGCAGTCTAGGTGCAAAAGTCTTAGGCCACCATTAGATTTGTTTTTTAGCAAAGTTTTAATGACCATCCATATATTTTTTTTTAATCTTTATTAAGATACAAACAGAAAATACAGTAAATATGTACACAAAATATAAAAACAAATCACAATTTTCAGAACAAAATGGCTTCTTCAGGCAAAAGTAAGTATTTAGTGTGACCTCCCTTGGCACTAAGCACATTTTGAACTCTTTTGGGGAGACTGTCCTGAAAATTTCTGAATTAATATTATTGTATATTATACCAGGCTTCTTTCAGCACTTCCCAGAGATCTTCTTTAGATTTAGAATGTCTTCTATTTATTTATTTGTCCAGGTGATCCTATACTGCCTCTATAATATTCAGATATGGACTCTGTGGTGGCCAGTCCATTACTGAAAAGTGTTGTTTTTTTTAAATGTACACTACTGTTACACCAGATATGAGTTGCACTGGGGTGACACTGTGCCCTGGCAGGCACTGAAACGCACACGTGTGACGGAAACTGACTGCTATTATTTAACACAGTAAAAAAAGTGTTGTTTTTATTAAAATCTACACGACTGTTACACCAGATATGAGTTGCACTTGGGTGACACTGTGCCCTGGCAGGCAGGCACTGAAACGCACACGTGTGAAGGAAACTGACTGCTATTATTTAACACAGTCAAAAAAGTGTTGTTTTTTTAAAATGTACACTACTGTTACACCAGATATGAGTTGCACTGGGGTGACACTGTGCCCTGGCAGGCAGGCACTGAAATGCACACGTGTGAAAGAAACTGACTTCTATTATTTAACACAGTCAAAAAAGTGTTGTTGTTTTTTAAATCTACACTACTGTTACACCAGATATGAGTTGCACTGGGGTGACACTGTGCCCTGGCAGGCAGGCACTGAAACGCACACGTGTGAAGGAAACTGACTGCTATTATTTAACACAGTCAAAAAAGTGTTGTTGTTTTTAAATCTACACTACTGTTACACCAGATATGAGTGGTGGCACTGGGCAAGTGGGCACAGCATACGCTGTGAGCCTGACACACACGCTGACAGGCAGGCAACTGCAATTAGATTACTCAGGAAAAAAAAAAAGCAGCCCTAAAAAGGGCTTTTTGGGCTGCTGTCCTTACAGCAGAGATCAGATGAGTCCTTCAGGACTGTAGTGGACACTGAATACACTAGCCTAGCTATCGATTTCCCTATTAAATCAGCAGCAGCTACACTGTCCCTCCTCTCACTAAGAATGCAGCTTCCGAATGAATCTAAAATGGATGCTGTCCAGGAGGTGGGAGGGTCTGGGAGGGAGTGTCTGCTGCTGATTGGCTGGAATGTGCCTGCTGACTGTGAGGTACAAGGTTAAAGTATTACTCAATGATGATGAATAGGGGGCGGATCGAACATGCTATGTTCGCCGGGAACTATTCGCCGGCAAACTATTTGCGACATCACTACTGTTGGTGTTTTATCAGCTGTTTTTCTCTCTAAATTTGATTTCACCAGATTATCAGTGTGCTTGGGATCATTATCATGCTGAAAAATAAAACCATTCCCAATCAGGCGCTTTCCAGAAGGAATGGCATGATGAATTAAAAACTGTCTGTACTTTTCAGCATTCATGATCCCATCAATTCAGACAATTTCACTAACACCACTGGCAAAAATGCAGCCCGAAACCAAGACAGACCCTCCACCATGTTTCACTGAAGGCCGTAAGCACTTATTCTTCCATCTCTCTCCAACTCTTCTTTTCACATATTGTCGACAATTGGTCCAAAAAATGAATTTGACACTCCATAATACTCTTTTCCACTGATCTTCATTCCAACCTTTGTGTGCTTTAGCATATCTTACAAAAAAAAAAAAAAAGTGGTTTCTTGGCTGCTACCCTTCTACAAAGACCATTCCTGATCAAGCCTCTTTGGACTGTAGAAGGGTCAACTTGGCATCCCGATGAAGATACCAGATGCTAAGCCAGGTCCTTGCTGGACCACTTCCAGGCTCTCTAAGAAAAAAGTGAAGAGGGGTAGTGCAGCTCAAGGTTCTACCAAACAAACAATCCCAGTTCAAAGGCATCAGACAGCTGAAGACCAGACGATATACGTCACACTAAGCAGCGTGGTGCAGGCCAATCATAGGAAAGGGCTGAGAAAGCCCACAAAATGTAGCAAGTGTAGAAAAATTGTCAGCACTCCAGGGATTCGTAAGATAAAAAACAATCTTTATTTCGACTTCATAAAAAATACACACACAGTACACATGGAGGAAGAGGCGTGTTCTTATTCGTTACCCATGCAGCACTTAGTCATAGGATAGTTGGATATGTTTTAACCCTGTAATATATACTGACCACTTACAATCACCAACCTACCTATCGGTACTCATGGAAATTAATCAGTACACAGACAGAGACACACCTCCAAAGTAAAAGTAGCTACGTAAAACAGAAATGTCAAATAAAATATTTAACAAATTGTAACAATAGATGGCGTAAACAAATACAAGGAAAATATATATATGCTAACAGGGTGCGATCTTAATAAACACTTGCATGTGAATGCATATATCGGATAAAATTGAAAAATAAGGATACGTTAATAGCACTATGGATAATGGCTAGTCCTATGAGAGACATGGTACAAGTTAGAGGGAATAGAATGGTACATGTGTTGAATATATCATTATACAATATACAAGGTGAGGAGGAGCTATAACAAGCACTATAAGTCAAAAACTATCGGCTAGATTACGAGTTTTGCGGTAAGCTGAAAAAGCAGTGTTAACAGGTCCTAATGCTGCTTTTTCACTACCGCTGCTATTACGAGTCTTGCAGGTTTAGGGGCACCGCACACTTTTTTGGCCTTACCGCAAACTGACTTATGTAAACTTCGTAAACCCTTTTTTCTATGGGACTTACAAGTCTGTCCTGGGAGGCCAAAAAGTGAGCGGTACACCCTTTACCTCCAAGATTCCTAACGCATTCTAAAGTCAGTAGTTATGAGTTTTACACTACAACGCCGTAGCATAAAACTCATAACTAAAGTGCTAAAAAGTACACTAACACCCATAAACTACCTATTAACCCCTAAACCAAGGCCCTCCCTCATCGCAAACACTATAATAAAAATTTTAACCCTAATCTGCCGCTACGGACATCGCCGCCACTAGAATAAACATATTAACCCCTAAAACACGACACTCCCGCCTTGCAAACACTAGTTAAATATTATTAACCCCTAATCTGCCGCCCCTAACATCGCCGCCACCTACATTATACTTATTAACCCCTAATCTTCCACTCCAGACATCGCCACAACCTACATTATATTTATTAACCCCTAAACTGCTGCCCCCAACATCGCTGCCACCTACCTACATTTATTAACCCCTAATCTGTTGCCCTCAACGTCGCCACCACTAAATTTATTAACCCTTTAAACTTAACACCCCCTAACTTAAATATAATTTAAATAAATCTAAATAAAATTCCTATCATTAAATAAATTATTCCTATCTAAAACTAAATACTTACCTATAAAAAAAAAAAACTAAGATAGCTACAATATAACTAATAGTTACATTGAAGCTATCTTAGGGTTTATTTTTATTTTACAGGCAAGTTTGTATTTATTTTAACTAGGTAGAATAGTTACTAAACAGTTATTAACTATTTAATAACTACCTAGCTAAAATAAATACAAATTGACTTGAAAAATAAAACCTAACCTATGATCAGTGAACAAGTGCCCCAGAGGCATGAAACGTGTATGATGTCACAGGAGGTGATGTTCCCCCTGTTCCTGTTCATATAACATGTTTTTACCAAGTTGCTGTATGAGGATTATGCTTTTATTATCTACTGAATAAAGACTGGCTTTTTACCTATTGTATCCCTGGTGTGCCGAGGAGTTTCCTTGTTTTCTTCTGTGTGCAGCGTCTGGACAGAGACGTAATCCCTATGTGCACCCGCAGAGGCTAAGGAGCAGGACATGTGGCAGCGCAGAAGAACGCTGTGGTAATGAGTTGATTGGAGCATCCTACCCTCACCCGTTGTGTTCCGATGTACCAAATAGCTTTAGAATAGATATGGAGCATATAAATGAAGAATATAAATGAAAAGGACAATTTTTTAATAACTGAGGGTATTAGCCTCACAAAGAAGGCCCATTTTAAAATAGTGTTGCAACACTAAAAAACTTAAAAAGAACTTGAAAAAACTCCTAAAAAACAAATTTGACCAACATTTTACCAGTTACATTACCTATCACAATATCGTTTTCAATTATAATTAAAACAATCCTAAGAAAGAAGTGTGGCAGGTACGAGTCTTTATATCTTTTTTTTTCTTGCAAAGTCCTGTTTGTGTAAAATTAGTTATTAAGTTGCAAATATGTTTCTTTTTTGTATATGCAAAATTGTATCCAATGTGGCCTCTTTTAAGCAAACAATTCTTAGACTTATTCAGGTTTTAAACCTTAGCAGATAATTTCCTCCGACACAACAATATCTTTTAACGTTGCTGCTATTCCTTCAAAGTAAAAAAAACTTGTTTCAAAGCTTGTAGACAGCTTGAGATCAGACTTTGATCTTTTAAGTGATATCGGCAACTGTGTATGGTTGATCCTTCTACTGGATACACTTTAGTGCCCAAACACATGTGATAATGTCTGAATATGTGAAGGCTAATGTGACTCAGATGTAATGCCGGATTTTTTCAGCCAGTCTTCTTACCGTGATACAGTTCCCCGATCAGCAGTCTATCTAATTTTCCGTGCAGACTATCAAAGCGGTAATTGCCACAGTGCTCCTTCCGTAATGTTGCTCGGATGTCTGGAGAAAAAAAAACTTCCAATGTATGGACTCACCCTCTATTTAGTTTCCTCAAGGTCTTTAAGCTTCCATACATACATCGGCAATGGAGGCAAGCGGTGATGACGTCACACTTGTATACCTCAAATGTTCTATAACTTGCGCAAGTTATTTGATGGTCCGTATGTTGCTTAATACCTGCTCTTTAGTACTTCTGTATGCAGGTCACAAATTTCAAAAACTTTTTTCCTTCTCCTCTTTATCCTTATTCATAAAGGATGCAGGATTTCACACTTTATCATTGACACATTTCTCCAGTGGTCTGGCTTTCTCAAGATACCGTTTGAAACTACAATCTTCCTTTAAATGTTGGTGGCTTCATTCCTATTGGACCGCTCGTCACACCCTCTTATTTCAATTGGCTCTTATTCTGTTTAGCTTCAATTCCAATATTAAGTTTTCAGATTTCCTAGGTTGTTTTTTTCCAGACATCCACGCAACATTACGGGAGTAGCACTTTGGCAATTACCGCTTTGATACTCTGCACAGAAAATCAGGCAGACTGCTGATCGGGGAACTGTATCACGGTAAGAAGACCGGCTGAAAAAATCCGGCATTACATCTGAGTCACATTACCTCTACATATTCATACATTATCACATGTGTTTGGGCACTAAAGTGTATCCCATAGAAGGCTCAACCATACACAGTTGCCGATATCACTTAAAAGATCAATGTCTGATCTCAAACCGTCTACAAGCTTTGAAGCAAGTTTTTTTACCTTAAAGGAATAGCAGCAACATTAAAAGATATTGTTGTATCGGAGGAAATTATCTGCTAAGGGTTAAAACCTGAATAAGTCTAAGAAAAAATGTTGGTCAAATTTGTTTTTTAGGAGTTTTTTCAAGTTCTTTTTAAGTTTTTTAGTGTTGCAACACTATTTTAAAATTTGCCTTCTTTGCGAGGATAATACCCTCAGTGATTAATAAATTGTCCTTTTCATTTATATTCTTCATTTATTTGCTCTTTATCTATCCTAAACCTATTTGGTACATCAACTACTAAATATTCTCCTTAAAGGACCATTGACATAAGAAATATTAATACAATAGTTTTTGACTTCTAGTGCTTGTTATAGCGCCTCCTTCTCACCTTGTATATTGTATAGTCCTATTTTTACTATCTGGGAAGGAGATAGTTTGGGAAAGAGGCATAGAAGCCATTAATTTTAGCACCTTTAGACTTACCTGTTTTTTATTTGAATATATTATTAACCATTATGGATTATTAAAAATGGGAACATCATAACCCATGTGGCCATTTGAATTGACCATATCGCGCAAGGAAATTGTGTGTATAGTAGCATCAAATAGCTATATATATATGTCAAGATATGCGTAATATTAGAGAATATACACACTCAAGCATTCCAAAATTATAGATATACAAATAAGTCATTTCCAATGTGCCTGAAAAAATTAACCATCTCATGCACATATGAAATGCTATACGGAAGAGGCAAAACATAATAATCATGGAATTCAATCTACAAAGAAACTTATGTCCCACTCTTTATTCATCCCTAGTGGTTCCCTTGTCTTCAATTTGAATATCCAATGTAACTCTTTCTTTGTGAGGATGTTATATCTATTACCACCCCTAAATGGTTGTTTTGCTATATCTATCACTTTACTGCTGAACTTGGACTCATGGTTAAAATGTAGCCCATTAAAATATAATAATCTTTGTCATAATTCTTGATGTCTCTTTTGTGTTCTCCTATTCTGGACCTCAGGCAACGTGACGTTTGGCCAACATACTGGGCACGACACAAATCACACTCCAAAAGATACACCACAAAATTGGTGCCACAATTAGCATAATGCTCAATTCTAAACTCAGCATTAGTAACAGTACTCTTGAAAGTGTCTCCCTTTGCAATAACCTCACATGTGCCACAATTTCTTGAAAGGCATCTGAAAGTGCCCTTATTGGACAACCAACTTGTCCCTTCTCTTCCAGGATTACTTGTAACCAAGCTTGGGGACAGTCTATTATCAAGAGTCTGTGCTTTCTTTGACACAAATTTAATTTGATTGACATAGGGTGATAAAAGCCTATCCCCTCTTTAAAAAAACAGATTACGTTTGATAATACCACAAATGTCCTTATATTGTATGGAAAATTCAGTTGAGAAAACAATGGTTTAATTAGCAAACCCAACATCCCTTGGCTGATTTTTATGTTTTACACCTAATATGGGCTTCTCTTTAACATCTTTCAAAATGGTTTTTAGCAAGTTCATGTCATAACCCCTTGCTATCAGTCTCTCCATGAGTCTATTCGCTTGTGATTCAAATAAAGATTCAGAGGAAGCATTTCTCCACAGTCTCAGAAACTGACTCCTCGGTATGGATCTGATCAAGTGCTTGGGATGACAGGACCTTACATGAAGAATTGTGTTCCCTAATGTTGGTTTCCTATATGTATCTGTAATAATAGAATTTAGTTCCAATGAGCCACTCAAGGTCAACTGAGTCCTATTGTCAAACTTTTCTCCTGTAAATTGTAACCCTAGTTCATTATTGTTGACAAATCTCAAAAAATCCTCAAAGCAAAAAGTGCCTTTAGTGATAAAAATGGGATCATCAATATATCTCATGTATAACTGGATGTTATTTCTAAAAGGATTGATCTCATTATATAAAGTTGAGCTCCCACCATCCCATAAATAAATTTGCGACAGAGGGGGCAAATTTTGCCCCCATGGCCATACCACAGGTCTGCAAGTAATACTTTCCATCAAACATGAAATTCATGTTCTTTTACTTTGGAGGTGTGTCTCTGTCTGTGTACTGATTCATTTCCATGACTACCAATAGGTAGGTTGGTGATTGAAGGTGGTCAGTATATATTGCAGGGTTAAAACATATCCAACTATCCTATGACTAAGTGCCACATGGGTAACGTGTAAGGACTTTTTTGTCCTTGACCTCTCCTGATTCTTTAAATGTCTTTATAACAGCTTGAATACCACATGTTGAGTATCCAGTTTGTTTGCTGATTTCCCTTCGAGAGTGGCCTTGCTGATGAAAAAGTATGATTTTATGTCTGTCAAACTCTGTGATCTTTGGCATTTTGAATGAAATTATGTGATTGAAAGTTGGTCTTATTAGCAATCTTCCAATCAATTAAACTCATACCACATGTGTATGTAATGCTCAAGCATGTCTTGCACAAACCTGGTATAATAGACATATGTATGTGTGTATACGGTATATATATATAGAGAGAGAGAAAGAGATATATATAGCTATATATATATGTGTGTATATATATATATATATATATATATATATATTAAAATTATGGGGGGAGATAAAAAACTGAAATTAAAATCCTCCATGTCTCAAAATTAAATCAATGTAAATATTTGCTTAGGAAATTAGCACATCTAGGCAAGATTCCCCGCTTGCTTTTTCCCAGAAATACTTCATATACAATTTTACCAATGCACAAGAGAATTCTGGGTAAGATATGCAAATTAGATATGCAAATTCTCAGTTTTTTTGCTTCAAGTACTGTTTTAACACAGCGATCCTTTTAACAGGATTATTGCAGCAAACCAGAAATCACTCACTAGACAGCCTGTTTCATTCTTTTTGAAACTCATCAGTAGGAGATAGATTTCTGGTTGCTGCATTGGTAAAGCTACTTTCAAGGTTAAACCAAATTTCATTAAAATTATGGGGGGAGATAAAAAAAAATGAAATTAAAATCCTCCATGTATCAAAATTAAATCAATGTAAATATTTGCATAGGAAATTAACACATCTAGGCTAGATTCCCCGCTTGCTTTTTCCCAGAAATACTTCATATACAATGTTACCAATGCACAAGAGAATTCTGGGTAAGATATGCAAATTAGATATGCAAATTCTGTTTCTTTGCTTCAAGTACTGTTTTAACACAGCGATCCTTTTAACAGAATTATTGCAGCAAACCAGAAATCACTCACTAGACAGCCTGTTTCGTTCTTTTTTGGAATTTCAGTTTTTTATCTCCCCCCATAATTTTAATGAATTTTGGTTTAACCTTGAAAGTAGCTTTACCAATGCAGCAACCAGAAATCTATCTCCTACTGATGAGTTCCAAAAAGAACGATTTTTGGATTACGACATTGGGAGATTAATAACAAATATAACAATTTTTTGTTGTTTTCAGGAGATAACAATTTCCATTTTGATTGTTAGCAACCACTGATGCATCATAGGATTTTGATCCCTGTAAAATCGCACTGACAAAATCAGCTGACATTCAGAAATCGTTATCTCCCAAAAACAAGCGCAAAGTTGGAGCTTAGGAGCATGCATGTGTCTTCAGCATTCTATGGTAGCAGTGTTTGCCACTATGTATAATATCTCTATAATCATTATTGCAAATACAGCTGCCAGATGACTAAAAACACGTGCACGCTCCTAAATTCACCTAGGATTACTCTTTAACAAAGGATACCCAGAGAACTAAGGAAATTGATAATAGAAGTATGATGGAAAGCTGTTTAATATGTTCTATTCAATTTATTAGTTTAATTGTGACTTTACTTGCCCTTTTTGCTTACCTTTCATACAGAAAAATGTAACACATAGAAAGAGCAGCTTTTAGTTAAAATAAATACAATACAGAGGTGATATAGTTTGTTTTTTTTTACTTTGTATACTGAAAGAAAAGAGAATCAGGTGTCTGAGAAAACTACATTTACTCCCTTCTCAGTGGTGCTGTGATTTCTTCACCAAATTTATTTAAAAAAAAAAGAGCTGTTTTTTTAGTCCTAGTCACAAGTATTGTTTTGTTTTCTTGTCTGATATTTATCATTTTTTGTTTTCCACATTCAGGTTTTGGCTTGAAATTCACACTTCGTGGGCCAAAGAATCAGATTCTGTTATTGTATTTGACAATATATCCCTGAGCTTGGGCTGCTACCTAACAAGTAAGTTGCTATTAAAGGGACAGTCTACTCCACACGTTTTATTGTTTAAAAAGATAGAGAATCCCTCTATTACTCGTTTCCCAGTTTAGCATTGCCAACACGGTTATGTTAATATACCTCTGCAGACTTCCCCCTCATCTCTCTTGACAGACTTGCATTTTAGCCAATCAGTGCTGACTCATAAATAACTCCACAGGAGTGAGTACAGTTTTTATCTCAATGGCACACATGGACTAGCACTGTCTAGCTGTGAAAACATGTCAAAATGCAATGAGATAAGATGCTTAGAAATTGAGCCTACCTAGGTTTAGCTTTCAACAAAGAATTCCAAGAGAACAAAGAAAATTTGAACATAAAAGTAAATTGGGAAAGCTGTTTAAAATTGCATGCTCTATCTGAATCATGCAAATTTAATTTTTACTAGACTGCCCCTTTAAATAATTTTATGAAATTATATCATGTAAGAATTCGGCTCTTGCGACATCTGTGGGTTTTTATATGGGACCAATAAATGAGAGGTGTTTTACTGCAGCAAGGTTCAAAGTACATGCTCATTCCAATCATAATCCAACTAATTTCTCTATATTTGTGCTTTGGTGGTGCCTATAGGTACCTCACATTAAACCCCCCCAAAAAGAAAACACATTGAAGCCTTCACCCCTAGAGCAGGATCTTGGGGTCAGAGTATATGCAGTGCTTGGCAGTCTGAGGGTGATTTGGGTGCTGAACCATTGATGGAGCTAGGGTGATTTGGGTGCATGGAGCTAGGCTGATTTGGGTGCATGGAGCTAGGGTAATGGAGCTAGGATGACTTGGGCGCTAGCTGAACCATTAATGGGGCTAGGGTGATTTGGGTGCATGGAGCTACGCTAATTTACTAATTGATGGAGCTAGTGTGATTTAGCTGCTGAACCATTGAGGGAGCTAGGGTGATTTAGCTGCTGAACCATTGAGGGAGCTAGGGTAATTTCACTGCTGAACCATTGATGGAGCTAGGGTGATTTAGCTGCTGAACCATTGAGGGAGCTAGGGTGATTTAGCTGCTGAACCATTGAAGGAGCTAGGGTAATTTCACTGCTGAACCATTGATGGAGCTAGGGTGATTTAGCTGCTGAACCATTGAGGGAGCTAGGTTTATTTAGCTGCTGAACCATTGATGGAGCTAGGGTGATTTAGCTGCTGAACCAGTGATGGAGCTAGGGTGATTTAGCTGCTGAACCATTGATGGAGCTAGGGTTATTTAGCTGCTGAACCATTGAGGGAGCTAGGGTGATTTAGCTGCTGAACCATTGATGGAGCTAGGGTGATTTAGCTGCTGAACCATTGATGGAGCTAGGGTGATTTGGCTGTTGAACCATTGATTGCGCTAGGGTTATTTCGCTGCTGAACCATTGATGGAGCTAGGGTGATTTGGCTGCTGAACCATTGATGGAGCTAGGGTGGTTTGGCTGCTGAACCATTGATGGAGCTAGGGTGATTTAGCTGCTGAACCATTGATGGAGCTAGGGTGATTTAACTGCTGAACCATTGAGGGAGCTAGTGTGATTTAGCTGCTGAACCATTGATGGAGCTAGGGTGATTTGGCTGCTGAACCATTGATGAAGCTAGGGTGATTAGGCTGCTGAACCATTGATGAAGCTAATGTAATTTGGCTGCTGAACCATTGATGGAGCTAGGGTGATTTGGCTGCTGAACTATTGATGGAGTTAGGGTGATTTGGCTGCTGAACTATTGATGGAGCTAGTGTGATTAGGATGCTGAACCATTGATGAAGCTAGGGTAATTTGGCTGCTGAACCATTGATGAAGCTAGGGTGATTTGGCTGCTGAACCATTGATGAAGCTAGGGTGATTTGGCTGCTGAACCATTGATGGAGCTAGGGTGATTTGGCTGCTGAACCATTGATGAAGCTAGGGTAATTTGGCTGCTGAACCATTGATGGAGCTAGAGTGATTTGGCTGCTGAACTATTGATGGAGCTAGGGTGATTTGGCTGCTGAACTATTGATGGAGCTAGTGTGATTAGGCTGCTGAACCATTGATGAAGCTAGGGTAATTTGGCTGCTGAACCATTGATGAAGCTAGGGTGATTTGGCTGCTGAACCATTGATGAAGCTAGGGTGATTTGGCTGCTGAACCATTGATGGAGCTAGGGTGATTTGGCTGCTGAACCATTGATGAAGCTAGGGTAATTTGGCGGCTGAACCATTGATGGAGCTAGAGTGATTTGGCTGCTGAACTATTGATGGAGCTAGGGTGATTTGGCTGCTGAACTATTGATGGAGCTAGGGTGATTTGGCTGCTGAACTATTGATGGAGCTAGTGTGATTTGGCTGCTGAACCATTGATGGAGCTAGGGTGATTTGACTGCTGAACTATTGATGGAGCTAGTGTGATTTGGCTGCTGAACTATTGATGGAGCTAGTGTGATTTGACTGCTGAACTATTGATGGAGCTAGGGTGATTTAGCTGCTGAACCATTGATGGAGCTACAGTGATTTAGCTGCTGAACCTTTGATGGAGCTAGGGTGATTTGGCTGCTGAACTATTGATGGTGCTTGTGTGATTTGGGTGAAACCTGGGAGTGACTGGGTACTTCTGTGGGACTTTTAGCTTGGCTCTGGTTTCAAAAAGAAAAATTAAGTATAAAGGGTAGGGGAAGGGGGGAGCAGCAAACTGGAGCACCATAACTAGAACCATCCCACAAACTATACCCTTTAATGGGATAAGAAATTCAGATACAGTCTGCACTTTTAAACAACTTGTAATTGCTTGGTTCTGTTTTCTGTTAGTACTCTTTGTTGAAAAGCATACCTAGGTAGGCTAAGGAGCAGCAATGTACTACTGGGAGCTTGCTGTTGATTGGTGGCTGCACATATATGCCTCTTGTTGTTGGCTAACCTGATGTGTTCACCTATCTCCCAGTAGTGCATTGCTGCTCCTTCAACAAAAGATACCAAGACAATGAAGCAAATGTGATTATAGAAGTAAATCGAAAAGTTGCTGAAAATTGTATGTTCTATTGGAATCATAAAAGAAAAATTTGGGGTTCCCTTTAATGAATAACACAAAGTCTAGAAAATTCCCAAGGTCATGTAACATACCTCCCGCTCTATAAAAATTCCACCTGACACGTTTTTGCTTTATTTCCAGAAAGTAATTTCTATGGATCATATAATAGGTGGTTTAAATAATAACCTTGCTTTGTAACTCTAGGTAACGGAGAGCTGTCTCTACTAGCTTCATCCTACCTTTCAAGCAACCTTCTGATGGAGAGCAGCAGCCAGAAAAAGAACGATACTACGTTGGGACAGCAAGAGTTAGAGCAAATCCCCAGTATACATATGTATACTCCAGGTAATACTCACTCTTTAGATTTTACAGTAATTTTATACTAGTACTGCTACCTTTTTAGTTACTGTTATAGGGACATTACCCATATGTTTTATCACTTGAAAGTTATGTGGTATTTACACTGTACAGTCACTTTATTAGGTACAGCCCTGCTGTGCACACAAATGGTTCATTCCACTGCGTTGCACATCCCTTGGCCACAGTTTTGGTATAAATACAGCTAAACAACCTTCCTACTATTAGCTATGCTTACAAACTGCAGCGAGAATGGGTAAGAGCAGTGATCTAATGGACTTTGAACGTGGCATGATAGTAGAGACAAGAGATGCTGGACGTAGCGTATCTGAAATGGCAGAACTTTTCATGTACCACAGTTTCAAGGGTGTTTCAAGGGTGTATTGAGAAAATCAATTAACAAAATTCATCCAGTTAAAGGCAGTGCTGTGGAAGAAAAACGCTTGCTGATGAGAGAGGTCAGAGGAGGATGGCTAGATTTGTGCAAGCAAACAGATAGGCCACAATTTTACGACTCATATCAGAATTCAACCTTGGTGCGGAGAAAAACATATTGCAACGCACCACTAGGTGCACCTTGTCGCCGATGGGCTATAACAGCCAGCGGCCACATCAGTGAAGAACAAGAGAGCATGCCTTCTGAGGGCATAACAACACCATCACTGGACCATCGAAGACTGGACAAAGGTTGCTTGGTCTGACTAGTTGAAGATCCTTGTGTGTGATGTTTATGGCAGGCTCCGAATTTGGCAAAGACAGCATGAATCCATAGACCTGTCATGTCTGATGAAAACTGTGCAAGATTGTGGGGGCAGTGGTATGGTGTAAATAATGTTTTCCTGGCACACATTAGATCCATTGATCCCTAGATTCATGTCTGATTCACGTACTTTAACATTGTTGCTGACCAAGTGCATCCGTTCATGTTGACAGTTTATCCTTAGGTAGATGGTTACTTCCAGCAGGATAATGAGCAGGTGCACAAAGACCACATCACTATGGAATGGTTCCTGGAACATGACAATGAATTTTCTTTGCTGCAGTGGTTCGCTTAGTATCTCAATCCTATTGAAAATCTTTGAGATGAGCTGGAAAGGGCTATTCCCTGCAGGCGTACACCTCTGTTGAATCTCCAGGAGTTGCGTGACACACTCATGTCTCCATGGTATACAATACCTCCACAACATTTTCATGATCTTGTTGAATCCATGCCTAGACGAATACAGGTTGTTTTAAAGGCTAAAGGAGGCTCAACATGCTACTAGGTAGCTGTACCTAATAAAGTGGCTGTACAGTGTATGTAAAAAGTTATATAGAGACTAGCAGGGGAGAATGTATCTGGCATGTGTAGACACCATTGTTTTCTTTTCTTTCTCATGTCAAGGAAGTTCAGATTCAGACAAACTTAGGCCAGTTTTACATACATTTTGACTAGTGCATAATATACCATTAGGTCAGACTCTATCTACAGTACATTAAAGTTCAAGCTACATCTGGAGAAGTTGAAGGGTTCTATAAATCATAAACATCCTGGAGCTTTTCCAGGACCATGAGTTGTCAGACTAAAAAGGAGAAGCTTAAAACGAAGCTTAAGACAATAACTCTTATAATGTGTCTGAGTAAGGCCAGCAATTAAATACGCACTCTTGCTGCTGGAATGCTAAGTAAAGGCCAAAAACAAAGCCTCCCGCCCTTCCTTGTTATATGAGACAATGTTTACATTTATCTGATTCATGTATTTAGAGGTGTGGGCCAAAGATAAAATTAGCTTCCCCAATCATATCTCACAGGAGTATATAGACTAAAGGATTTATATTTGCTCCTGCCACAAAGAGGAGATAGAAACTAACCTCAAAAAGCTTTAAGCTGGATTTGAATGGATGCAATTTTGGAAAAGCAACTAAACAAACTTCATAGAGTTAGATTATATTCCATTAGTAAACACCAGACTGTCTGCAAATAGATTATTACAAATGTGAAAAGAAAGGTGTATGTAAGGGTTGAAGCTGTTATTTTTGTATCATGCACCAAAAAAATGTACACAATATAGGTTACCATATTGTTTCTGGGATTAAATTTTTTACTTGGGTTATTGTTGAAGAAAAATGCACAAGTTCCAACATTCTCTGTTATCTGTCTTAGATGGTGAGGTTGGTGACTTAGTCAATAAGATCCACAAAAGCAGTAGTGGCTAACCTGCTACAAAGTCATGCCACCATGCTGGTAGATGGACATGCTGAGATGGGACGGAGAGTAGGTAGATTGGGGAGTGGCTAGGCAATCCATGGTAAACCAAGGTCCACAAAGAAACATGGCAAGCGCTCCAGTATGATCCTCTCCCCTCTCCTCTGTGTTTCTTCTGACGATCGTCACGTTGCGCTACGTCACTTCCAGTTTCTGGTCCTACAACGAAAGGACTCCTCCGGAAATCTGCAGACAGCATGTCCAGTCCAGTGCTAAGGAAAAGAATAGGAAAGCGACACCCACGCCTCCCAGGCAAATAGATCCAGCAACAAAGGTTCTCCCAGCACTCCAAGGTAAGGACACACCGGACTCCAATGTATCAAAGCAAAAGTGTGTTCTTTATTACAAAATTCATCTTAAAAACAGCAGCAAAGATCAAGTCAGAAGGAAGTGGAAGTTCAGGTCAAACATGTTTCGTCTAATAACGTAACTTCCTCAATGCTGAATTTTGTAATAAAGAACACACTTTTGCTTTATACATTGGAGTCCGGTGTGTCCTTACCTTGGAGTGCTGGGAGAACATTCATTGCTAAACCAAGGTCCAGTGGGACAGTAGGAGGAATAGCATGCAGATCCCCAGAATTGTTACAATCTAGCAAAATGTGGGACGGTTTGGAGCTCTGAAAATGGCTGATATATTATAGCTTAGTTCTTTCCAGTGGTTTTGAGATTGTCTTTAGAAATAATACTATACTATAAGTTATTAAACTACATGTAAATATGGTACAGTAAGCAATGCCGCCCCCTGCTCATGCTAGCCCAATGGCATGCAAATAAGGGTTTGTCAATCACTCTAGGGCACACGTACCTGAGGTGATTTAATTTGGCAGCTAATAGCTGGTGCTGGTTAGGAAGCTGTGGTCTGATGACTGCGGGTTCCTCACTTTCAGCTGCATGTTCACTCATGCCCCCAGACCTGCATACACAGCTTGAAAACTGGGGGCTATAATCTTAATTTGATTGTTTTATTCATATTTGACATAATATACAAACATTGGTTTTATATGATGATCAGCCACATCAGATTATCCGTACCAATACATTGTAGTCCTTTTTGGATGTTGCCAAGGGGTTAAATGCTTTTATAACCTTTGTACGAACAAGAAGAAGGTTATGAGACAATTAAATATGTTTTTTCTCTAATCTCTTTGTTTCATTACTGAAAGATTAACACACTGGGGCAACTTCCAAGTTCAGGAACCATCAGAAGGTTTTTATGTCTGGCTTTTTTTTTGTTTCCATTAGTGCAACTCCTCAGGCCAAAGGGAGAGAGAAAAGGTTTAAATTATTTGATAATTAAAATGATGTTAAGTCTTTTGTCTTTTTTTGGTCTTCGGCAATAGAAACCTGCACAACTCTGTAATTATATAATTGTCTTACATTTGCAATTAGACGCACTGCAGTGAAATGAATCCAACTAAAGTTGAATTGAATTTTTTACATCCATATACGATATACATGGCACTGCAGCATGAATAGATGTTGCTGGGTTTCTCACTCAAGGTTTGATTCTTTAAAGTTCTCTGGTCTGGCGAGATTCTATAAGATGCCCTGTCAATATTACAGGGGTCATCAGGGATTGTTTTAAAGGGACATAAACCCCCCAAAAAATATTTTATGATTGACATAGAGCATACAATGTTAAACAGCTTTGTAATTTACTTCTATTATCAAATTTGCTTTGTTCTTTTGGTATCCTTTGTTGAAGGAGTAGCAATGCATGACTGGGAGCTAGCTGAACACATCAGGTAAGCCAATGAGAAGAGGCATAAATGTGCAGCCACCAATCACCTGTTGTCGTGCTTTGCTACTCCTGAGCCTACTTAGGTATGCCTTTCAACAAAAGGATAACAAGAGAATGAAGCAAATTAGTTAGTAAAAGTAAATTGGAAAGTTGTTTAAAACTGCATGCTCTGTCTGAATCATGGAAGGGAAAAAAATTGTTATTAGGTGATACGCCCGCTTCAGAGAAACTTTTACATATAAATTACTTGGAAAGTAAAAATTAACAAACATGTATGTTGCACTGATTTGATTTACATATAATAAATACAAATACAGATGTAAATGAAAACAGTTATTAAATCATTTAACTTTATTGGTGTATCTTGTAGAAAAAAACATTAAAGGACAGTGTACTCAGGTAAGCAACAGTGTATTGTATTCAAAGCTACTGCAGTAACTCCCTTTCAAATACAGTGGGCTCTCAGTCCCCATTAGGATATAAATCTCTGCTGCTGTCTCTTACATAGCTTCTCTACAGTGAATATTGCAGTTTCCAGCAGGCAGAAGCAGCTATTTCAAATTACAAAAAAAGTGAAAATTGCTATTTGGAAATAATTTACTATATTGTAGCTGGCAAACTAGATCATTTGGAACTTATTGATGGGGTGACAATTTTTACAGCACACTGTCCCTTTAAATATTTTTTTCTGTAGGGTAATAATAAACTTTCCTGTGGGAATGTCTGATCCTGAACCTGTGTAGCAAAAGCAAATAATATAGAGAAAATAAGACATGCAGATGAAGGTTTCATTTCCATAAAACATCAGGGGCCCCATTACATATGCAGCGTCACCTGCAAAAGCTGGCAACGCCAGATTTTACGCGATTTTGGTATTACATATACAGCATAGCATACAAGTTACAGCCATATATTTCACCCATCGCCCGGAATTTTTACTACCATAAGCTAACATGGGACCGCGTTGCAAATCGGTATCCTATATTAAGCGCAAGGACTTACATGGCGAAAATGGAGAAATCACTCAATTTTTACCTCGCCATAATAAGGCAGCTGCAGCAAGCCTTGTGCTGAGTATGGGAGCACCGTAACTCCAGAAACTGCCTGCAAAAATAAACTAACACCTAACGCATGCGAAATATCTATCTACCTGTCAACCGCCAACCCCCACCGCAATAACTAATAAAGTGTTTTAACCCCTATATCCGCCATCAAACCCACACCACAACTACAAATAAAGTATTAACCAGGGGCAAAACTACAGGGGGTGAAGAGGTCGCACCTGGGCCCTGTGGTTTCTAGTTACGCCTCTGGTATTAACCCCTATATCCACCAACCCCAACATTGCAAACTACCTAATAAAACTATTAACCCCTAATCCGCCATTAACCCACAACGCAAACTACCTATTAAAGTATTAACCTCTAAACAGCCAAAGCCCACAACGCAAACGACCTATTAAAATATTAACCCCTATACCGCCAAAGCCCACAGCGCAAGAAACCTATCAAAGTATTAACCCCTAAACCGCCAAAGCCCACAATGCAAATAAATAATTAAATTACTAAGCCCCCTAAACAAACACCCCATAACCTAACACCCCCTAACCTAATACCCCCTAAATGAAGCCATATTACCTAAATTACAAAATACTAAAGTTACTATTAAAATAAAAAAAACTAACACTACATTAAAAATAAAAATAAACTAAGTATAAATTAAAGGGACAGTCTAGTCAAAATTAAAATTCTGGTGTAGACTGCACTTTTAAGCTACAATGACAGAAAAAAAAAAAAAAAATCTAAGATAATAGAAAATAAAAAACAAAATGATCAAATTTAAAAAAAGTATACCTAATCCCTATGAAAATAAAAAACTTCCCCCAAAATAAAAACACCCCTACTCTAAGAATAAACTACCAGTAACCCTTAAAAGGGCTTTTTGCTCTTTTATCTCAAAAATACATAAAGTCCCCCCTAATAGTAAAGTCCCCCTAATAGTAAAACGCCCGACTCACCAAACTCCCCAAAATAAAAAACCTAACACTAAAAAACCTAAACTACCCATTGCCCTGAAAAGGGCATTTGTTGGGCAACCTAAATCTAACCCCCAGGTTGATACTCACCATTCCTGAAGTTCGAGAAGGTCCTGTCCCATGCGGTGAAGTCGTCTTCCATGCGGCGACCTCTTCTTTCTTCATCCAGGAACAATCCGGCGCGGAGTGGAGGGCGGAGCTGAAGACCGATGACCGCAGAGCTGAAGACCGGCGACCCTGGAACTAAAGACTGGCGATCCTCGAACTAAAGAACGGCGACCTTGAACTGAAGACCGGTGACTGCGTTGCCATGAAGCACGGAGGATCCTCTTCCTATGATCGCTGCCATACACTAGATAGTGAATTCAAGGGATGCGATTAAAAATGGTGTCCCTTGAATTCCTATTGGCTGATTTGATTCTTCAAATTCAAATCAGCCAATAGTATGAGAGCTACTGAAATTCTATTGGCTATTCAAATCAGCCAATAGCATTTCAGTAGCTCTCATCCTCTTGACTGATTTGAACAGCCAATAGGATTTGAGTAGGTCTCATCCTTTTGGTTGATTTGAATTTGAAGAATCAAATCAGCCAATAGGAATTCAAGGGACGCCATTTTTAATTGTGTCCCTTGAATTCACTATCCAGTTTACGGCGGCAATCGTACAAAGAGGATCCTTCACGCTCCATGGCTCCGCTGTCGCCGGTCTTCAGATTTGCTGTCTTCAGCTCCGCCCTCCGCTCCGGATGTTCCTGGAAGAAGAAAGAAGAGGTTGCCACTTGGAAGAAGACTTCACCGCATGGGACAGGACCTTCTCCGCCGGACTTCAGGAACAGTGAGTACCAACCTGGGTTTTTTTTTTTAATTTATATTAGGAAGGGCATTTTGTTAAAGAGCTAAATGCCCTTTTAAGGGCAATGCCCAACAAATGCCCTCTTCAGGTTAGGATTTTTAGTGGGGTTTTTTTTCATTTTGGGGGGTTTGGTGGGTGTGGGGTTTTACTGTTAGGGGGACTTTGTGCATTTTTAATGTAAAAGAGCTGTTTATCTTGGGACAATGCCCTGCAAAAAGCCCTTTTAAGGGCTATTGGTAGTTTATTCTTAGAGTAGGGGGTGTTTTTATTTGGGGCGGCTTTTTTATTTTCATAGGGATTAGGTATAATTTTTTAAATTTGATAATTTTGTTTTTTATTTTCTGTAATCTTAGATTTGTTTTATTTTCTGTAATTGTATCTTAAAGGGACAGTCTACATCAGAATTTTATTTTATTTTTAAAGTTTTTTTATTTTAATAGTAACTTTAGTTTTTTGCAATTTTGGTTCATTTAGGGGGTGTTAGGATAGGGGGTGTTAGGTTAGGGGGCTTAGTAATTTAATTATTTATTTGCATTGTGGGCTTTGGCGGTTTAGGGGTTAATACTTTTATAGGTTTATTGTGTTGTGGGCTTTGGTGGTTTAGGGGTTAATACTTTAATAGGTCGTTTGCGATGTTAGGGTTGGCGGATTTAGGGGTTAATAGTTTAGTTATTGCTTGCGGTGTGGGTTTGATGGCAGATATAGGGGTTAATAGTTTAATTAGGCATATTGCGTTGTAGCGTGGTTGTCGGTTTAGGGGTTAATACTTTTATTAATTCCGATGTGGGTTTGATGGTGGATATAGGGGTTTTACGTGTCAGGCTTATTTTTGGGATGCGTGTTAGACTTTTTACGGGATATTTGATTTTTTTTTTACTTTTCTTAGGTGCCGGCAGTTTCTAAAGTGCCTTAAGTCACTGGCGACTTCAGAAATGTGTATTTACACTAATTTATGAACATCATTAGTTTATCCGACTTACGGCACTTTATGAACTGCACGCTGGGTTTATTGGGTACCCCGATGTGCGAGGTGAAAATACGTGCAGCGCGGGTTGTAGTTCTTGCGCTGAAGCCTGTGCTGTATATGTAATCTCTCCCCAAGTTGGGTAGAGCAGGTATCTCCCCTTTCTACAAGAGCATATCTTGTTACAAACAACGGCCATTCAGTGCAAGACGTTGCTTACTTCTGACCTTACCTAAGGATGATCTTGTGGAAAGAAGCAACATTTTATCAAGAGAAAAGGGTAATACTGATACATTGAAAGGCTATTTGAATTTTATATTGTATCTGAATAAGTACATTTAAATGATGACTTCCCTGTACCTTTAATGAATAGATCCACTCCTGACTGCTACAAGCAATTAGTGTAAATACATAATATAAACTGATCATCAGGGGGGTGGAACCTGAATCTGCTGTGAGAATTAGTTTTGGAACAATTACATACTACAAGTAGCACAAAAGATGTTGTATCTTAGGGCGTGGTTTTCTATAGCTCTCTGGGCTTCTGAGATTCTCTAAGATATCTCGCCAGCACTATGAGGCCTCTGGTGGAATTTGCGAAAGGCAGTTTTTACTTTGGGAACTGTGTGTCTCACAAAGGGGGGCTCCTTTTTTGAAGGGAAATAAACCCCAAAATCTTTATTTCATGATTCAGATAGAACACACAAATTTAAACTTTCTAATTTACTTCTGTTGTAAAATTTTCTTTATTTTCATGTCATCCTTTGTTGAAAAAGCCGGAAGGTAAGTTCAGGAGCGTGCATGTGTCTGCTATAGATTAGCCAGAGCACTAGATGACAGCACTATTTTATGTCATGTATTGCCCCAGACATGTGCACGCTACCTATCTAGATGTCTCTTCAACAAAGAATAACATGGGAATGAAGCTAATTTGATAATATAAGTAAATTGGAAACTTTTTTTAAATTATATTCTCTGTCTGAATCATGAAAGAAACATTTTGGGTTTTATTTTCCATTAAAGGAACATGAAACCCACATTTTTTCTTTCACGATTCAGATAGAGGATACAATGTTAAACAACTTTCTAATTTACTTCTATTATAACATTTGTTTTATTCTCTTGGTATCATTTGTTGAAGGATCAGCAATGCACTATTGGCTTCTAACTGAACTCAGCCAATCAAAATCGATATATATATATGCAGCTACCAATCAACAGCTAGAACCTAGGGTCTTTGCTGCTCTTGAGCTTTCCTAGATAAACCTTATAGCAAAGGATTACAAGAGAATGAAACAAATTAAATAATAGAAGTAAATTAGAAAGTTGTTTAAAATTGTATTCTCTATCTGAATCATGAAATAAAAATATGGGTTTCATGTCCCTTTAAGTATGTGGAGGCAATGCATACTGTACAATAGGGTATTACTTATTGCAGATAAAAAAAAAAGCTTTAATTGTATAAAATTCTAAATCGTATTATTTTCCTTATTGTAAAATGAGTTTCCCCACCTTTGCTAATGGGCTGAACAGGGAGATTACTTGGGTCATTCTTTAAACATTTTTCCTTGCAGGTCTCTGTATTTTTTCTTGCAAAATAAAAGTTGGAGAGAATGTGTAAAAAAACAAGAAATACTTACTACCCTAGCAGCAAAACACAGGCATTAAAAAAATGTAAGGTGTTTTGCACTGAAAGCAGAATAATGTGATTTTTATTGGCTGCAGGATTTAATGCTTATAGTGTGCCCCATGCTAAACGGTCCTGTGAGGCTCATTACCTTCTATGGGAGTCATCTCACAACTTGTAGGGGCCACTCCTTTTTTGTAGAGAACTCCCTAAGGGCAGCCCCTGCAATTGTCTGTGTGGCTTCACGTCTGACCCAGTGACGTTTTGAGAAGCGGACATTAGTGTTTATAGGAAGGTCTAGTAATACAGATAGAAAACCCTTTATCCGAACTGCTAAAGACTGCAAAAGGTTTGGATTTTGTAATATATTCATGTGTAAAATAGGACAGTTTGGAGAAGGGATATGACCAGGTGTAAACATCTTATGTAATTTAGGCAATATTTACAGGTCAAAATACAGTTTATACATGGAACCTAAAGGAAGTTTTAATATAATTTGTAATACTTGTGTATATATAGTTCCCTATATTCCCTATATATAGACTATTATTTGCATTTTAGAACACAAAACACAATTCTAAAACACAGGCAGGACTTACAGGTGGGATAATTAGTCATTTTTGATCAAAAAATCTTTTAAAATATTAATTAAAAGAATAAATTTGGATTCTGAAAGTCTGGCTTTGAGGATATGTACCTGTAATGTGAAAAAGTACTACTTAAAATTGTATAGTTTTCATTTTCATATATACTCATAGCAATAGTCTTGTATAGCCTTATAAACGTTTATAAATAAATGTTATTAAAAAAAATTAAATATCAATATTTACCCCAAAACAACACTTGATAAAATCATCAGTAATCATTAATCTGGATGTAATTTGCTTTCGCTGGTTGTCTTTTGCTTTGCAGGATACTGGCTATTCACAACATGCGGGGCGAGTGGACCTTATGGGCCAAGTCAGAAGCTTTGTGACGAAACCTATGAAAAGTATAATTTTAGTGTTGGAGTAGGAACAGATGCACTGAAGGGGGTGCAGATTTGGAGGGTGCCAGAGACAAATACATACAGGTAAAATTCTTAGTTATTTCATCTTGAAATTGATTGTTAATGTCAGGTCTGTAATTAGAAGAGTAAAGTATGTGTTAAGTCAACGACAGGTACAACATAGAACTAATGACATAATAGATCACTTCCTCATCATTAAAGAGACATGAAATCCAAAAATGTTCTTTCATTATTCAGCTGGAACATACAATTTAAACAACTTTCCAGTTTACCTCTATTATCAAATTTGCTTCATTCTTTTGGTATCATTTGTTGAAGTAGCAGCAATGCACTACTGGCTTCTAACTGAACACATGGGTGAGCCAATGACAATTGGTATATATATGCAGCCACCAATTAGCAGCTAGAACCTAGGTTCTTTGCTGCTCCTGAGCTTACCTAGATACACCTTTTCACCAAATGATAACAAGAGAAGGAAGCAAGTTAAATAATAGAAGTCAATTGGAAAGTTTTTTTAAAACTGTATGCTCTGTCTAAATCATGAAAGAAAAAATATGGGTTTCATGTCCCTGTAGGTTATACCAGTTAACCCTTGGCACTGGTGCACAATTTTTTTAATCATTTGATCCAATCGTTTACTGCCAATCCATTTGTTACCACCACTAATTCCATACAGTCCAAAAAAATCCTTCATAAGCTAGACAATTAAAATGTAATTTTCTTTTTCCAAGAGAGACCTTTTATAAAAGCAAGGTGGGAACAGGAAACCAAATGTGTAACAGTTACTGCAGCTATAAACCATAATGACTATCAATCACCAAAGATCTTTAAGAATGAGAGAAATCTATGAATCTGTCATGCCCATGTTTAACCTGTGATTCTGGGCAGCTACCACTATGGATTTCACAAATGGGTTACTAGAATCCCTAAAATGCTAGACTAATAACTACAACGCTGCTTCTATCAGTAGTGGTTAATACAATAGGATTCAATAATCAGAGTTTACAATCTACCAAATAAAAATGATCATACCTCTTGAAGAATAACTATGAAACTTTTCTTTAAAAAAATTGCATGTGGATATGTATATATGTCACACTGCCCTATTATTTATAGACATTCTTTAGTTAGTAAATAATTAGCCATGGCAAAACAATTAACTGTATTTATTAAATGAACAAGAATTGCTATTTATATGCTTTATGCATGGGTTTAAAATAAACTTTTTGATGAAAAGTACATACAGTTTTCTTCCCACATTTGTTATAATTAAATTTAACACTTATGGTTGGTGAATGTACTTTTTCATAGGATTTAAGACACTCTAAACCATGACAAATTAGCATTTTTTTTATAATTTTGATTTCCAGACTCCCTCCTTCAGATATTTAGAAAAAAATATTGTCAAAATGCTTTAAAAGGACATGAAATTATTTTTCATGCATTTAAAGTAGGCCTTTTTTTATTCCCTTTTTAAAAAACAACATTTTTTTTTAGTTTTATACATGAAATCAAAATTAAGTAACATATAGTAATGCAGTTTTGCTTGTCAACGTAGCAATGCAGCTTTCTACATTAAATATAATATATAAAGATAAGATACTAATCCCCCATTATACTCTTCACAAAACCAGGCATTTGTATTCTTGTGGGGCATGCTACTGGCCCATTAATTAATTTTGTACATTCCGTGACTTTCAAAATTAATTTTAACAGATATTTTTTCATTATATATATGTAGCGGGTCCCGGTACCCCAGACTGAGTATACCCGCTAAAGTCAGCTTCCTCCCACCAAACGCCAACCCATGAACCTCCACTGGATACCTTCCGCTATTATAATAATTTCCGCTGCAAGTTGTTATAGCTACCCCCAAGAACATTAGCGAAGACTTAAGGGTCAAAATAGGAACTGCTTTATTGCACAGAAAACACAGCTTTTATACATTTCCAACAAATGGGGGTAGTTACTACATAATCAATAGAAACAAATATTATACAATGAGACAAACATCAGACAATGGTTAGTTAAACAAGATTCTAATCACACCCTGACTTTCAAAAGGACAATGGATGACTCACACAATAACAAAAAGACACTTCACACCTGGACTAGATAACAACAGGGGGTCCCAGCATTAGAGCAGGAGGTTTCAACATTCTGAGTCTCTGAGTCTTGGGGGGGGGGGGTTGCAGCAGATAATGCCGTATTGGGCTGTCACCTTATACTCCAACAAGACACAGGAATCTTCAAGGCCCTTCAGTTCTTAGAGTCTCTGGGAATTTGTGGAAATGGGGTAAACCTGAATCCAGGGTAAAAGTACCCCAAATGTACCCTGGACACCTGCCTCCCAAATCATAGAATCCCCTCAAGTTCCAGGGTCCAAAGTCAGTGAGGAGGAGGCTGGCCTGCATTCTTCTCCAAATACAAAAGTAACAGAAGCTTTCGTTACATTTCTTCCCCCCCCCCCTGGGGTAGACTAACCAGGTACCAGACCACCCACAGGTTTGGACCTGTGTTAGTCGGATGGCCCAGTCCAAAACTTTCTTCAATTTTTGTTTTTGGCCACTGCCACAGGGGAGTGAGAATGCTGATTTTCTCTTCCTGGAACACGCTAAGCTGCTGGGGAGATAGTTTGGCTACCTCCTCTCCCTGGGCCCTGCTTTGTTGCTGGGGAGAGAGGCTAGCTACCTCTTCTCCTTGGAACTGGTTCTGCCGCTGGGGAGAGAGGTCAGCTACCTCCTCTCCCTGGGACTCCAGAGATATCACAGGTGCTGGACAGAGGCCATTGGTGCCCTACCCTGTTGCCAGTGCTTCTACTGGTGTGGCAAGCTCAGGGCCAGGCTGCTGATCGTGGTCTAGCAGCTCAGGGTAGCTCATTACCGGTTGCCACTCCTCTGAGGAAAAGTCCAATAAATCCCTGATCGCTGCACCATAGCCCTCTTCAGGCTCTGAGGCATGCTACTGAATGAGATCTAACAGCCTTTTATATGCCTTTTCTAGCTCCCACTCATGGGCAGCTAGGTAATAAAGATCGTCTCTCAGTCCGGGTACTTCTGTAAGGTTCAGCCTCAGCTCTCTGTGTTCCAGTATGTCCTCCTGACACCACTCTGTCATACTCCCACAGTGGGGGCCCAGTGTGAGACTTTCAAATAGCAATCCTGGGCAGCTATAGTCATAGTCCTCTGTAGGATCATCCGCCTCCATCTCCGGACACACCTGGGCCACATACCACCGCAGTGTCCAGTACCCTTCATCCACCTCCATCTCTGTCTGGACCAATCCATCCAATTCGGCCATCCATTCCTCCCGGGGCTGCTTTCCCAGGAACGGCATTTGTAGATCCATCTGGAGCCAGTATTGCTGCTCTGGAGTAGGAAGGGACTTCCCCTGGTAGTCTTGTTCGAACTGGAGAGCCTCGTGCCAGAGTTTCCATCAAACTATATCGTTCCAGGCCAGTTTTCCCTCTGCCAAGACAGGGCCATCAAACTGGGCCAGCACTGCCTGCAATCTCCACTGGAATTCAGCCTCCATTTCCATTGAGGTCCCACTGGTAGTATGGAACTGCTCCGTAAGGAGGAAGCAGATCCCACCGCTGCCTGCCAGTTGTAGCGGGTCTCGGTACCCCAGACTATGTATACCCGCTAAAGTCAGCTTCCTCCCAACAAACGCCAACCCATGAACCTCCACTGAATACCTTCTGCTATTAGAATAATGGCTGCTGCAAGTTGTTATAGCTACCCCTAAGAACATTAGCAAAGATTGAATGCTTGAGGGTCAAAATAGGAACTGCTTTATTGCACAGAAAACACAGCTTTTATACATTTCCAAAAAATGGGGGTAGTTACTACATAATCAATAGAAACAAATATTATACAATGAAACAAACATCAGACAATGGTTAGTTAATCAAGATTCTAATCACATCCTGACTTACAAAAGGACAATGGATGACTAACACAATAACAAAAAGACACTTCACACCAAGACTAGATAACAACAGGGGGACCCAGCATTAGAGCAGGAGGTTTCAACATTCTGAGTCTCTGAGTCTAGGGGGGGTTTGCAGCTGGATTGGGCTGTCACCTTATACTCCAACAAAACACAGGAATCTTCAAGGCCCTTCAGTTCTTAGAGTCTCTGGGAATTCGTGGAAACGGGGTAAACCTGAATCCAGGTGTAAAAAGTACCCCAAATGTACCCTGGACACCCACCTCCCAAAATCATAGAATCCCCTCAGTTCCAGGGTCCATAGTCGGTGGGGAGGAGGCTGGCCTGCATTCCTCTCCAAGTACAAAAGTAACGGAAGCTTTTGTTACAATATATATATATATATATATATATATATATATATTAGGCGATAAGTCTGCCCAGAGGGCAGTCTATTTTTTAAAAACTACAAAGCTAATATTACAAAAAATTAGGGCATTGCCCCAAAGAAATCAGCTCTTTTACAGACAAAAATGACAAAGTATCCCCTAACAGTAAAACCCCCACCCAACCATCCCCCCATAATAAAAAACTAAGTCTAAAAAACCTAAGCTATCCATTGCCCCTAAAGGGGCATTTGTATAGGGCTTGGCCTTAAAAGGGCATTCAGCTCTTTTACTGCCCATAAAGGGCAATCTGCTCTTTTACAGCCCAAAAAACCCTAATCTAAAAAAAAAGCCACCCCAAAATATAAAAAAAAGCCTAAGACTAAGCCCCAAATAGGAACTCACAGTTTCTGAAGTCCGGCAGTGAAGGTCTTCTTCCAGGCGGCTCCATCATCTTCTATCTTCATCCAGAGTGAAGGCGGCTCGGAGCATAAGTGCGGAGCGGTCTTCCCCGATGTGCGGATCCGGAGCGGTGGTCCTCACTGACAGTTTTCAGCGGCGGTCTTCAGCGGCGGCGGTCCTCATCCGCATGGAGGCTCCTCTTCATCCGATCTCCGCTGTACACTAAAAATTGAATGGAAGGTATCGCATTCAGTTTTAGGTACCTTGCATTCCTATTGGCTGAAATTTTGAAATCAGCCAATAAGATTAGAACTTCTGAAATCCTTTTAGCTTTTCAAATAAGCCAATAAGATTTCAGTAGCTCTCATCCTATTGGCTGACTTACAAAATTTCATCCAATAGGAATGCAAGGTAACCCATTTTTAAACGAGTACCTTGCATTCAATCCTTAGTGTGTGGAGGTGATTGTACGAAGAGGATCTCCACGCTGGATGGCTTTGCGGTCGCTGGTCTTGTTCTGCGTCACCTCCGCTTTGCGTCGCCTTGGTCCTGGATGAAGCTGGAAGAGGTTCCCGCGCTGGAAGAAGATATTGCTGCCTCCAAGAAGACTTAACCGCCTGAAAGAAGACCTTCTCCACTGGACCTCAGGTTTTTTATTATTTTTTGGGGTGCCTTTTCTTTTTAGTTAGGGTTTTATGGACTGTAAAATAGCTGTTTGCCCTTAAAATAGAGCAGAATACCCTTACAAATGCCCCTTTAGGTTTTTTTAGTGTTAGGTTTTTTTTTTATTTTGGGGGGTTTTACTGTTAGGGGGGACTTAGTATTTTTTACATGTAAAAGAGCTGTTTAACTTAGGACAATGCCTTCCAAAATGCCATTTTTAGGGCTATTGGTAGTTTAGTTTAGTTTAGATTAGGGGGTGTTTTTATTTTGGGGGGCTTTTTTATTTTCATTGGGATTAGGTTTAATTTTTTTTTTTTTAGAATTTTGTTTATTTTTTTTGTAATTTAATGTTAGGTTTTATTTTTAACTAAATGTTAAGATTTTTTATTTTAATTGTAACTTAGTATTTTTTGTTTTTGTTTATGTAATTGGTGTTAATTAAGGGGGTGTTAGGTTATGGGGCTTAGTAATTCAATTAGTTATTTGCGTTGTGGGGGGTTGGCAGTTTAGGAGTTAATTGGTTAATTAGGTTTATTGTGATGTGGGGGTTTGGCGGTTTAAAGGTTAATAGGTTAATTTGTTTTTTTGTGATGGGGGGTTGGCGGTTTAGGGGTTAATAGGTTAATTAGGTTTATTGCAATGTAGGGGGTTGGCGGTTTAGGAGTTAATAGGTTAATTAGGTTTATTGCGATGTGGGGGGTTTGCGGTTTAGGGGTTAATATTTTAATTATGTTATTTGCGTGGTTTCATTTGTGGATTAGGGGTTAATTATTTTATTATTTTGCGATGTGGGGGTGTTTGTTAATACTTTGTGCGGGTGGTTAGGTTTTTTTATTATTTCGTGCGGGCGGTTACGTGTTTTTTCGTTAATATTTTGTGCGGTTGCGTGTTTTTTTTCTTAATGCTTTGTTTGCCTACGCTGCATCCAGTTGGTTTCCGAAAATGTCAGGGTGGTGAAAAAATCCAACATTCCTTTGAGGATGCGTGCGCAACTGGGGACAGACGCGTTACAAAAGTGATTATAGTATAGATATATAATCACTCTTTTGGTACCAAACTAATCATATGATAATAATAATAAAGAATAGTTTGACCAGTACCAACTGTCTGTTTTTTGTTGGTTGGTTGGTTTGTTTGCTTTTTTTTTTTTTATATTTTTAAAAAAAAAAAAAATGTTCTTTGGCCCTCTGCATGAAAAATAAATATTATCCAATGAAGAAATTGAACAATCTTTATAGATTGAAATGTAATGCTTTTTGGTGAACCCTGTGCTATTTAAAGGGACATTGTACATTTTTTAAAATAATTTATATATGGAGAAATATTAAAATGTTGTGACACCTCCAAAAAAAACCCAACTAATTTAAGGCTCTAAAGCTGTTTGGTACAAATGCTCATGCTTAGCCAAATGATCATTGCCAGTGCCATCAGCCAACGATCATTACCAGAAATTAGCCAATGAGCTGCAGCGGGAAGTACACAGCATATACAACTGAATCAGTCTGAAGTTAAATTTAAAGGGCCATAATACCCAAATGTTTAAACACTTTAAAGTGATGCAGCATAGCTCTGTAAAAAGCTGACTAGAAATATCACCTGAACATCTCTATGTAAAAAAGAAAGATATTTTACCTCAAAAGTTTCTCAGTAGCCACATCCCATTGTAAATGATTTCTAAGCAGCATATTAGTATGTCTGTCCTGGGACAGCGGAAGGGGCGAGCTTACGTGCACTCTCATCTTATTTCCCTATTCAGTTTAAAGGAAGTTTGCTATGAAATCTCATGAGATCACAGTAAAAGAGTTCATGACCTCAGCACTGCTTATGCTGATCGGCTGCTGTTCATTTCTTCATTTTTAATTTTTTTTACCTGCAGCTGGGCAGCAGCTGAATATAACTTTTTACACAGAACTTACTCTGCTGAGCTGAGGAAATTGTGAGGTAAAATATCTTCCTTTTTTACATAGAGATGCTCAGGTGATATTTTCCTGTCAGCTTTTTACAGTTATTCTGCATTAGTTTCAAGTGATTTAGCATATGAGTATTATGTCCCTTTAAATACCTCCTGCTCTTTCATATTAAAGAAAATATGAAGTACGGTGGTTCTTTAAAGATAGAGTAAACAGCATAGTTTGGGAATGCAGGTATGTGAAATTTTCCTCTATTTACTCACATGTAATATTGTGGTAACTATAACAAGGTTTTGGGCTATTTTGTTATTAAAAGACAATGGCCTAGATTACGAGTCTTGCGTTAGCCTTAAAAAGCAGCATTAAGAGGTCCTAACGCTGCTTTTTTAATGCCCGCTGATATTACGAGTCCTGCAGGTACAGGTGTACCGCTCACTTTTTTGGCCAGACTCGTAAATACCCCAAATCCACTTACGTCAATTGCGTATCCTATTTTTTCAATGGGACTTGCATAGTGCCGGTATTAAGAGTCTGACAAAAAGTGAACAGTAGACCCTCTCCTGTCAAGACTCGTACCGCATTTTAAAGTCAGTAGTTAAGAGGTTTACACTACAACACCGTAGCATAAAACTCTTAACTAAAGTGCTAAAAAGTACACTAACACCCATAAACTACCTATTAACCCCTAAACCGAGGCCCCCCCAAATTGCAAACACTAAAATAAATATTTGAACCCCTAATCTGCCGAACCGGACATCGCCACCACTATAATAAACATAATAACCCCTAAACCGCCGCACCCAACATCGCAAACATTAGTTAAAAATTATTAAGCCCTAATCTGCCGTCCCTAACATCGCCGCCACCTACCTACATTTATTAACCCCTAATCTGCCGCCCCCAATGTCGCCGATACTATATTAAAGTTATTAACCCCTAAATCTAAGTCTAACCCTAACACCCCCTAACTTAAATATAATTAAAATAAATCTAAATAAAATTACTACAATTAACTAAATTATTCCTATTTAAAACTAAATACTTACCTATAAAATAAACCTTAAGCTAGCTACAATATAACTAATAGTTACATTGTAGCTAGCTTAGGGTTTATTTTTATTTTACAGGCAACTTTGGATTTATTTTAACTAGGTAGAATAGTTATTACATAGTTATTAACTATTTAATAACTACCTAGTTAAAATAAAGACAAATTTACCTGTAAAATAAAACCTAACCTACCACTAACACTAACACCTAACACTACACTATAATTAAATTAATTGCCTAAATTAAATACAATTAATTACAATTAAATAAAATTATCTAAAGTGCAAAAAAACCCCACTAAATTACAGAAAATAATAAAAAAAAAAAGCCCTACCCTACACTAAATTACAAATAGCCCTTAAAAGGGCCTTTTGTGGGGCATTGCCCCAAAGTAATCAGCTCTTTTACCTGAAAAAAATTACAATTCCCCCCCAACATTAAAACCCACCACCCACACAACCAACCCTATTCTAAAACCCACCCAATCCCCCTTAAACACTAACCCCTTGAAGATCACCTTACCAGTAGACGTCTTCACCCAACCGGGCAGAAGTGGTCCTCCAGATGGGCAGAAGTCTTTATCCAACCGGGCAGAAGTGGTCCTCCAGATGGGCAGAAGCCTTCATCCAGACGGCATCTTCTATCTTCATCCATCCGGCGCGAAGCGGGTCCATCTTCAAGACATCCGACACGGAGCATCCTCTTCTTTCCACGGCCGACGACTGAATGAAGGTTCCTTTAAATGATGTCATCCAAGATGGCATCTCTTCAATTCCAATTGGCTGATAGAATTCTATCAGCCAATCAGAATTAAGGTAGAAAAAATCCTATTGGCTAATGCAATCAGCCAATAGGATTGAAGTTCAATCCTATTGGCTGATCCAATCTGCCAATAGGATTGAGCTGGCATTCTATTGGCTGTTCCAATCAGCCAATAGAATGCCAGTTCAATCCTATTGGCTGATGCAAACTTAACTCCGATTGGCTGATAGAATTCTATCAGCCAATCGGAATTGAAGGGACGCCATCTTGGATGACGTCATTTAAAGGAACCTTCATTCAGTCATCGGCCATGGAAAGAAGAGGATGCTCCGTGTCGGATATCTTGAAGATGGACCCGCTCCGCGCCGGATGGATGAAGATAGAAGATGCCGTCTGAATGAAGACTTCTGCCCATCTGGAGGACCACTTCTGCCCGGTTGGATGAAGACTTCTGCCCGTCTGGAGGACCACTTCTGCCTGGTTGGGTGAAGACGTCTCCCGGTAAGGTGATCTTCAAGGGGTTAGTGTTATGTTTTTTTAAGGGGGGATTGGGTGGGTTTTAGAGTAGGGTTGGTTGTGTGGGTGGTGGGTTTTAATGTTGGGGGGGATTGTAATTTCTTTTTCAGGTAAAAGAGCTGATTACTTTGGGGCAATGCCCCGCAAAAGGCCCTTTTAAGGGCTATTTGTAATTTAGTGTAAGGTAGGGCTTTTTTATTTTGGGGGGGCTTTTTTATTTTGTTAGGAGGATTAGATTAGGTGTAATTAGTTTAAAAATCTTGTAATTTGTTTATTATTTTCTGTAATTTAGTGGGGGGGGTGTACTTTAGATAATTTTATTTAATTGTAATTAATTGTATTTAATTTAGGTAATTAATTTAATTTTAGTGTAGTGTTAGGTGTAATTGTAACTTAGGTTAGGTTTTATTTTACAGGTAAATGTGTCTTTATTTTAACTAGGTAGTTATTAAATAGTTAATAACTATATAATAACTATTCTACCTAGTTAAAATAAATCCAAAGTTGCCTGTAAAATAAAAATAAACCCTAAGCTAGCTACAATAATTTTTTTTACCTGCAGCTGGTTTGCAGCTGAGTATAACTTTTTACACAGAACTTACTCTGCTGAGCTGAGGAAGTTGTGAGGTAAAATATCTTCCTTTTTTACTTAGAGATGCTCAGGTGATATTTTCCTGTCAGCTTTTTACAGTTATACTTCATCAGTTTTGAGTGATTTATCATATGAGTATTATGTCCCTTTAAATACCTCCTGCTCTTTCATATTAAAGAAAATATGAAGTACGGTGGTTCTTTAAAGATAGAGTAAACAGCATAGTTTGGGAATGCAGGTATGTGAAATTTTCCTCTATTTACTTACGTGTAATATTGTGGTAACTATAATAAGGTTTTGGGCTATTTTGTTATTAAAAGACAATGGCCTAGATTACGAGTCTTGCGTTAGCCTTAAAAAGCAGCGTTAAGAGGTCCTAACGCTGCTTTTTAACGCCCGCTGGTATTACGAGTCCTGCAGGTACAGGTGTACCGCTCACTTTTTTGGCCAGACTCGTAAATACCCCAAATCCACTTACGTCAATTGCGTATTCTATTTTTTCAATAGGACTTGCATAGTGCCGATATTACGAGTCTGACAAAAAGTGAGCGGTAGACCCTCTCCTGTCAAGACTCGTACCGCATTTTAAAGTCAGTAGTTAAGAGTTTTACACTACAACACCGTAGCATAAAACTCTTAAAGGACCAGTCAACACATTAGATTTGCATAATCAACAAATGCAAGATAACAAGACAATGCAATAGCACTTAGTCTGAACTTCAAATGAGTAGTGGATTTTTTTATAACAAATTTCAAAGTTATGTATATTTCCACTCCCCTTGTACCATGTGATAGCAATCAGCCAATCACAAATGCATATACGTGTAGTCTGTGAATTCTTGCACATGCTCAGTAGGATCTGTTGACTCAAAAATTTTAAATATAAAAGAATGTGCACATTTTTTTTAATGGAAGTAAATTGGAAAGTTGTTTAAAATGACATGCTGTATCTGAATCATGAAAATTTAATTTAACCTGAGTGTCCCTTTAACTAAAGTGCTAAAAAGTACACTAACACCCATAAACTACCTATTAACCCCTAAACCGAGGCCCCCCCCCCCCCCACATCGCAAACACTAAAATAAATATTTTAACCCCTAATCTGCCAAACCGGACATCGCCACCACTATAATAAACATATTAACCCCTAAACCGCCGCACCCAACATCGCAAACATTAGTTAAAAATTATTAAGCCCTAATCTGCCGTCCCTAACATCGCCGCCACCTACCTACATTTATTAACCCCTAATCTGCCGTCCCCAACGTCGCCGCCACTATATTAAAGTTATTAACCCCTAAATCTAAGTCTAACCCTAACACCCCCTAACTTAAATATAATTAAAATAAATCTAAATAAAATTACTACAATTAACTAAATTATTCCTATTTAAAACTAAATACTTACCTATAAAATAAACCTTAAGCTAGCTACAATATAACTAATAGTTACATTGTAGCTAGCTTAGGGTTTATTTTTATTTTACAGGCAACTTTGGATTTATTTTAACTAGGTAGAATAGTTATTACATAGTTATTAACTATTTAATAACTACCTAGTTAAAATAAAGACAAATTTACCTGTAAAATAAAACCTAACCTAACACTAACACTAACACCTAACACTACACTATAATTAAATTAATTACCTAAATTAAATACAATTAATTACAATTAAATAAAATTATCTGAAGTGCAAAAATCCCCCACTAAATTACAGAAAATAATTAAAAAAAAAGCCCTACCCTACACTAAATTACAAATAGCCCTTAAAAGGGCCTTTTGTGGGGCATTGCCCCAAAGTAATCAGCTCTTTTACCTGAAAAACAATTACAATTCCCCCCCCAACATTAAAACCCACCACCCACACAACCAACCCTACTCTAAAACCCACCCAATCCCCCTTAAACACTAACCCCTTGAAGATCACCTTACCAGGAGACGTCTTCACCCAACCCAGCAGAAGTGGTCCTCCAGACGGGCAGAAGTCTTTATCCAACCGGGCAGAAGTGGTCCTCCAGATGGGCAGAAGCCTTCATCCAGACGGCATCTTCTATCTTCATCCATCCGGCGCGAAGCGGGTCCATCTTCAAGACATCCGACACGGAGCATCCTCTTCTTTCCACGGCCGACGACTGAATGAAGGTTCCTTTAAATGATGTCATCCAAGATGGCATCTCTTCAATTCCAATTGGTTGATAGAATTCTATCAGCCAATCAGAATTAAGGTAGAAAAAATCCTATTGGCTAATGCAATCAGCCAATAGGATTGAAGTTCAATCCTATTGGCTGATCCAATCTGCCAATAGGATTGAGCTGGTATTCTATTGGCTGTTCCAATCAGCCAATAGAATGCCAGTTCAATCCTATTGGCTGATGCAACCTTAACTCAGCCTATTCGGAATTGAAGGGACGCCATCTTGGATGACGTCATTTAAAGGAACCTTCATTCAGTCATCGGCCATGGAAAGAAGAGGATGCTCCGTGTCGGATGTCTTGAAGATGGACCCGCTCCGCGCCGGATGGATGAAGATAGAAGATGCCGTCTGGATGAAGACTTCTGCCCATCTGGAGGACCACTTCTGCCCCTTTGGATGAAGACTTCTGCCCGTCTGGAGGACCATTTCTGCCTGGTTGGGTGAAGACGTCTCCCGGTAAGGTGATCTTCAAGGGGTTAGTGTTATGTTTTTTTAAGGGGGGATTGGGTGGGTTTTAGAGTAGGGTTGGTTGTGTGGGTGGTGGGTTTTAATGTTGGGGGGGGATTGTAATTTCTTTTTCAGGTAAAAGAGCTGATTACTTTGGGGCAATGCCCCGCAAAAGGCCCTTTTAAGGGCTATTTGTAATTTAGTGTAGGGTAGGGCTTTTTTATTTTGGGGGGGCTTTTTTATTTTGTTAGGGGGATTAGATTAGGTGTAATTAGTTTAAAAATCTTGTAATTTGTTTATTATTTTCTGTAATTTAGTAGGGGGGTTTTTGTACTTTAGATAATTTTATTTAATTGTAATTAATTGTATTTAATTTAGGTAATTAATTTAATTGTAGTGTAGTGTTGTAGTGTAGTGTTAGGTGTAATTGTAACTTAGGTTAGGTTTTATTTTACAGGTAAATTTGTCTTTATTTTAACTAGGTAGTTATTAATTAGTTAATAACTATTTAATAACTATTCTACTTAGTTAAAATAAATCCAAAGTTGCCTGTAAAATAAAAATAAACCCTAAGCTAGCTGCAATGTAACTATTTGTTATATTGTAGCTAGCTTAGGGTTTATTTTATAGGTAAGAATTTAGTTTTAAATAGGAATAATTTAGTTAATTGTAGTAATTTTATTTAGATTTATTTTAATTATGTTTGTTAGGGGGTGTTAGGGTTAGGGTTAGACTTAGGTTTAGGAGTTAATAACTTTATTATAATGGCGGCGACGTTGGGGGCGGCAGATTAGGGGTTAATAAATGTAGGTAGGTTGCGGGGACATTGGGGGCAGCAGAATAGGGGTTAATAAATAAAATGTAGGTGTCGGCGATGTTGGGGGCGGAAGATTAGGGGTTCATAAGTATAATGTAGCGGTGTCCAGAGCGTCAGATTAGGGGTTAAAAATATAATGCAGGTGTCGGCGATGTTGGGAGTGGCAGATTAGGGGTTAATAAGTGTAATATTAGGGGTGTTTAGACTCTGGGTTCATGTTAGGGTGTTAGGTGTAGACATAAATGTATTTTCCCCATATGAATCAATGGGGCTGCGTTAGGAGTTTTACGCTGCTTTTTTGCAGGTGTTTTTTTCAGCCGGCTCTCCCCCATTGATTCCTATGGGGAAATCGTGCACAAGCACGTTTTACCAGCTCACCGCTAACGTAAGCAGCGCTGGTATTGAGGTGAGATGCGGAGCAAAATTTTGCTCTACGCTCACTTTTCTGCGGCTAACGCCGGGTTTGTAAAAACCTGTGATACCAGCGCTGTCTGTAAGTGAACGGTAAGCATAAACTGCTCGTTAGCACCGCACAGCCTCTAACGCAAAACTTGTAATCTAGGCGAATGTATTTTAGCCGGAATCTTATGCTTCAGACATTTTTGTTTGAGCTGGCAGAAGCTTTTCAGGATAAGTCTTTAAAAGCTATAATTAGTCATTTTAACACTTGATCCCCACCCAACTGGGAGCTGGTTATGGAGATCTGTAATTGTTTCCTCCAGATCTTGCTGATTTTTAAGTGCAGGTATGTTCTGAAAGTTTAATTACAGGTGACTAATTGCACTCTGTGTTTAGCACTAACAACTCTCTTGAGTAATCCTGGTATCATAATTACATGTTTATATTTATATTCCTAGCAACAACAAATCCTTACCTGCAAAGGTTATATAATTGTCTGTGCTCTTATTCATTTACTTTAATGCCATGAACAGAAAAGGTTAACTACTGACTTCGTGCCTGTTCAGTGGTGCACAGGTACCTTAAAAACAGCAGTGATAGAAGTGTTTGCAAACAGTGCTGACAAGCATTGTGCAACAGAGAATATAAAGGAAACAGAGATCAGAAGGCAGAATATATAAGAGCAATTGTCTCACAGCATTGTCCTGCTTCCACTTTTTTCCTTTTTTTTAACCTCAAGTTAAGTACATAACTCCAGCCAGAAGTGTTTCAAACCTAACCCAATAATACCCAGACTCCACCCAGACTTGCCTCACACCCCACACAGAACTGTCCAATGATGTAAAGATAATTATAAAACATAAACCAGTGCATCAGCATTAAAGGGACACTGTACCCAATTTTTTTTCTTTTGTTATTCAGATAGAGCATGACATTTTAAGCAACTTTCTAATTTACTCCTATTATCAAATTTTCTTCATTCTCTTGGTATCTTTATTTGAAATGCAAGAATGTAAGTTTAGATGCCGGCCCATTTTTGGTGAACAACCTGGGTTGTCCTTGCTGATTGGTGGATAGATTCATCCACCAATAAAAAAGTGCTTTCCAGAGTACTGAAACCAAAAAAAAGCTTAGATGCCTTCTTTTTCAAATAATGATAGCAAAAGAACGAAGAAAAATTGATAATAGGAGTAAATTAGGAAGTTGCTTAAAATTGCATGCTCTTTCTGAATTACAAAAGAAATTTGGGTTCAGTGTCCCTTTAACATCAACAAAGGGTAGAAACTTTCCTATGGTCAGCGATAGATGTTGTTCAGCCTTCAGCCACAGGAGGCAGCAAATTGAAAATAGTATGCAAATAGGAAGGATACTGAATTGTCATGTCAATTATGTACCTAGGTTCCTCTAGATATTATTAACCACAGGTGAATGTTACAACAGGTTTTGCTTTTTTAAATACATTCTTTACTAGATATTTCTTAGAAACATTTATACCAGTTACCATATGAAAGAAACAAATAAATATAGATGTGACACTTTTAATGAATTTATTTTAACATGACAATGTATTTATTTCAACATTAATAAACTTTCGCCTAGATTTATAGTTCTGCATTAGCCGTCAAAAGCAGCGTTAAGGGGTCCTAACGCTGCTTTTGGCTGCCCGCTGGTATTTAGATTCAGCCAGGAAAGGGTCTACCGCTCACTTTCAAGCTGCGACTTTTCCATACCGCAGATCCCCTTACTCCAATTGCGTATCCTATCTTTTCAATGGGATCTTCCTAACGCCGGTATTTAGAGTCTCGGCTGAAGTGAGCGGTAGAGCCTCTACCGACAAGGCTCCATCCGCAAAAAAAGTCAGTAGTTAAGAGCTTTCTGGGCTAACACCGGTTTATAAAGCTCTTAACTACTGTGCTCTAAAGTACACTAACACCCATAAACTACCCCTAAACCGAGGTCCCCCCACATCGCTGCCACTATAATAAATATTTTTTACCCCTAATCTGCCGACCGCACACCGCCGCCACCTAAATTATCCCTATGAACCCCTAATCTGCTGCACCTAACATCGCCGACACCTACATAATATTTATTAACCCCTAATCTGCCCCCCCCAACGTCGCCGCTACCTACCTACACTTATTAACCCCTAATCTGCCGACTGGACCTCGCCGCTACTCTAATAAAGTTATTAACCCCTAAACCACCACACTCCCGCCTCGCAAACACTATAATAAATATTATTAACCCCTAATCTGCCCTCCCTAACATCGCCGCCACCTAACTTCAAGTATTAACCCCTAATCTGCCGACCGGACCTCGCTGCTACTATAATAAATATATTAACCCCTAAAGCTAAGTCTAACCCTAACCCTAACACCCCCCTAAGTTAAATATAATTTTAATCTAACAAAATAAATTAAATATTATTAACTAAAGTATTCCTATTTAAAACTAAATACTTACCTGTAAAATAAACCCTAATATAGCTACAATATAATTAATAATTATATTGTAGCTATTTTAGGGTTTATTTTTATTTTACAGGCAACTTTGTATTTATTTTAACTAGGTACAATAGCTATTAAATAGTTATTAACTATTTAATAGCTACCTAGTTAAAATAATTACAAAATTACCTGTAAAATAAATCCTAACCTAAGTTACAATTAAACCTAACACTACACTATCAATAAATAAATTAAATAAATTAACTACAAGTACCTACAATTAAATACAATTAAATACAATTAAATAAACTATAAATTACACTAAATTACAAAAAATAAAAAAAGATTACAAGAATATTAGGCTAATTACACCTACTCTAAGCCCCCTAATAAAATAAAAAGCCCCCCAAAATAATAAAGGTCCCTACCCTATTCTAAATTAAAAAGTAACCAGCTCTTTTACCAGCCCTTAAAAGGGCTTTTTGCGGGGCATGCCCCAAAGTAATCAGCTCTTTTGCCTGTAAAAAAAAATACAACCCCCCCCCCAACATTAAAACCCACCACCCACATACCCCTACTCTAAACCAAACCCCCCTTAAATAAACCTAACACTACCCCCCTGAAGATCACCCTACCTTGAGCCGTGTTCACCCAGCTGGGCACCGATGGATCAAAAGAGGACATCCGGAGTGGCAGAAGTCTTCATCCTATCCAATCAGCCAATCAGATTGAGCTTGCATTCTATTGGCTGATCGGAACAGCCAATAGAATGCGAGCTCAATCTGATTGGCTGATTGGATCAGCCAATCGGATTGAACTTGAATCTGATTGGCTGATTCAATCAGCCAATCAGATTTTTCCTACCTTAATTCCGATAGAATCAGCCAATCAGAATTCGAGGGACGCCATCTTGGATGACGTCATTTAAAGGAACCTTCATTCGGCGAGTAGGCGTCGGTGAAGAAGGATGGATCTGCGTCGGCTGGAAAAAGATGGCTCCGCTCCGATCCGGATGGATGAAGATGTCCTCTTCCGCCCGGATAGGATGCCCGGATGTCCTCTTTTGGTCCATCGGTGCCCGGTAGGGTGATCTTTGGGGGGTAGTGTTAGGTTTATTTAAGGGGGGTTTAGGTTAGAGTAGGGGTATGTGGGTGGTGGGTTTTAATGTTGGGGGGGGTTGTATTTTTTTTTTTACATTCAAAAGAGCTGATTACTTTGGGGCATGCCCCGCAAAAAGCCCTTTTAAGGGCTGGTAAAAGAGCTGGTTACTTTTTAATTTAGAATAGGGTAGGGACCTTTATTATTTTGGGGGGCTTTTTTATTTTATTAGGGGGCTTAGAGTAGGTGTAATTAGCCTAATATTCCTGTAATCTTTTTTTATTTTTTGTAAGTAAGTGTTTGTTTTTGTAATTTAGTTTAGTTTATTTAATTGTATTTAATTGTAGGTACTTGTAGTTAATTTATTTAATTTATTTATTGATAGTGTAGTGTTAGGTTTAATTGTAACTTAGGTTAGGATTTATTTTACAAGTAATTTTGTAATTATTTTAACTAGGTAGTACTACCTATTAAATAGTAAATAACTATTTAATAGCTATTGTACCTAGTTAAAATAAATACAAAGTTGCCTGTAAAATAAAAATAAACCCTAAAATAGCTACAATATAATTATTCGTTATATTGTAGCTATATTAGGGTTTATTTTACAGGTAAGTATTTAGTTTTAAATAGGAATACTTTAGTTAATAATATTTAATTTATTTTGTTAGATTAAAATTATATTTAATTTAGGGGGGTGTTAGGGTTAGGGTTAGACTTAGCTTTAGGGGTTAATACATTTATTATAGTGGCGGCGAGGTCCGGTCGGCAGATTAGGGGTTAATAAGTGTAGGTAAGGTAGCGGCGACGTGGGGGGGGCAGATTAGATGTTAATAAATATAATATAGGGGTTGGCGGTGTTAGGGGCAGCAGATTAGGGGTACATAGGGATAATGTAGGTTGCGGCGGTGTCCGGAGCGGCAGATTAGGGGTTAATAATTTAATGCAGGTGTCAGCGATAGCAGGGGCAGCAGATTAGGGGTTAATAAGTGTAAGATTAGGGGTGTTTAGACTCGGGGTTCATGTTAGGGTGTTAGGTGCAGACTTAGAAACTGTTTCCCCATAGGAAACAATGGGGCTGCGTTGGGAGCTTAACGCTGCTTTTTTGCAGGTGTTAGGTTTTTTTCAGCCCAAACAGCCCCATTGTTTCGTAAGGGGGAATCGTGCACGAGCATGTTTTTCCAGCTTACCGCTACAGTAAGCAACGCTGGTATTGAGCGTTGAAGTGGCGGTAAATTAGGCTCAACGCACCCTTTTTGGAGCCTAACCCAGCCCCTCAGATAACTCTAAATACCAGCGTTGTCTTAAGGGTGCGTTGGGAAAAAAAGCTGCGTTAGCTACGCGGGTCTTTACCGACAAAACTCTAAATCTAGGCGTTAGTGTTAGTAATATAATTATGATTTTGAATCGGTTGGCAATTGACTTTAACTTCTTTCTGCAAATGTGGGGTGTTTTCTACTGTCTTATTGTTTTGTTTAAAGGGACATATAACTCATAATGTTTATTTCATGATTTAGATAGAGCATACATGTGTAAACAACGTTCCAATTTAATTTTATGATCGATGTTGCTTCATTCTTTGATTCTCCTTTCTTGAAGGAGCTGCAATGCACTGCTGGGAACTAGCTAAACACATTGGTAAGCCAATCTCAAGAGGTATTTATGTGAAGCCACCAATTAGCTAGCTCTCAGCTCCTGAATCTACCTAGGTATGCTTTTCAACTAAGGATACCAAGCGAACAAACCAAACTGGAAAAAAGAAGTAAATTGGAAAGTTGTTTTCTCTATCTGAATCATGAAAAAATATTTTTGAGTTGAATGTTCCTTTAAAGAACCTTTGTAACTGTACATCAATGTTTACTATGTTTATAAAAGTTTGGTTTGTGCCAGTAAGGACATGAGTGCCATTATTAAAGAATATTTCAAAATGATATTAGTTTATGATTATGGCTGTATAGCGGCTAAACGCATTAGAGAGTCTGTTTTTGTGCTTCTATGGAAGAAATAAAGATTTGAGATGGGGTTTTTTCCCTTACTAGAACTTTATATTTCATAAGCTAGTGCAGTGCAAAAATCTACAAATCAATATGACAAAATCATATATTATTGTCAATATTAACACATTGCATACCTATAAATCTGTTGAGGGCATAGTCTAACAAGGGGGTATACAAGAACCAGGTTTTGCCATGAAGCTAAAAAAAAGTGCTTGAAAAATGAGTATTCCACCCTCATGTACAGTTTAATTGTTGAGTATGAGCTCAGGGGGCAAGGGAGAAGTTTTACAGAAAAAAACTTTTATCTCCAAAGAGGTTTCAATTTAATCATGAATATGTAGATTTTCAGTCACTGCTAGACGAACACTTTACATAAACTGTGACTTACTTGCAACTTAATTGGCTTTTTGAAATGTTATTTTATGAATATTTTTGTTCCCAGCACAAGGTAATTATTTTACAGTAAAAAAAATATCCGAAAGTTTAATGTTTAACCAAACATAATTCATTTCAATATAGTATAACTGGAACATTATTACAAAACATTCAAGGTTTGCTTTTAGTAAGGTATAAACATAGCACAAATTGTTAACAAAGTATTAACGGTGCAGAAGTCATATTCTTTCATAACAATAACAGCATCACATCCTTAAAAGAAAAATATATAGCCATTTAAAACAATACTGTTTTCTGCCACTTTATTTTTATTCCAACACAATTTAATTATTTTCTACAAACTCTTCTCAAATTTCTGCTTTCAATCACGCTCTTTTCAATTTGATATACTTTTCTTCATTACTAATATGTCTAATAGCCAAATGATTCTCTTTGTTATAACAGACTTTTAAATATTTACCAAACATTCACACAATTTGTTGTTTCAAATGGATGTTAATTCTGCATATTTGTGTATGCTATATTCAATCTAAGAAGAGAAACAGTTACAAAAACATTTTAATGTTGGTTTGTCGTAGTCTTAAACTATGAAAATTAGCATTTGAATTCAGATGTTGATTTTCATACATTTATTCTATGAGAATCAATCACATTTTAATTACATACATTATACATTTGTAAATACTAAAACATACAATTACCTCTATAGAAACATTCAATGTTAAGCACTAAATTTCAAAGAAACATTTTTTGGACATTCATATGACATTTTTCAGACATTCATCTCTCCCTACCTGTGGTTTCCAACCTTAAAGGGACAGTATACTGTAAATAATTTTTTTCCCTTAATGTGTTTCCAATTACTTTTTTTTACCAACTGCAGAGTATAAAATGTATGAGAATTTTCTTTTTAAGGTTTATTTGTGTACATTAAATAGCTGATTTTGTGTTTTGATGCCACAACCTAATAAAAAGGGTTGGGCTTATAGTTATAATCAGATCTCATTACTTTATCACATTGTGTACAGCTACATGATTCTTTATCTTATATAGGTGAGTAAATCAAAGACCAATATATGGAGAGAACAATGGAAAATTAACATTTTATTACCTTATGTCTTCTATACCCCACTGGGAGTGTCATTTCTTCTGCTGACTTTGTTTACACAGCTTATCTATAGCTTGGACCTAAAGCCAGACACTTTTAGAATAGGTGGGGAAACCACAGGCTAAATCAACTATTTCAAATGCCATTATAAAGGTAATGGAAATACTTGTAAACAAATGAATACACTCCAGCAGGTAAAGTGGATAATTGGGAACACAATAAAGAGGAGAAGGTTTTTTATTAAAATGTCCCTTTAATCCTGAGAAAATCTATCTTTTTCTTGAGAATAGTTAAATGTTGTATTATAGGTTCAGTAAGAATTTTACATCAAAGTTTATGCACAAACAAGTTACTTTTTATGATAAGCACTGTAATAATTTCCCTCCACAGTATGTTTTGATATGTATATATTATGCACAGTATGTTTTGCTATGTATATATTATGCACAGTATGTTTTGATATGTATATATTATGCACAGTATGTTTTGCTATGTATATATTATGCACAGTATGTTTTGATATGTATATATTATGCACAGTATGTTTTGATGCGTATATATTATGCACAGTATGTTGTGATATGTATATATTATGCACAGTATGTTTTGATGCGTATATATTATGCACAGTGTGTTGTGATATGTATATATTATGCACAGTATGTTGTGATATGTATATATTATGCACAGTATGTTGTGATATGTATATATCATGCACCGCATGTTGTGATATGTATATATTATGCACAGTATGTTGTGATATGTATATATTATGCACAGTATGTTGTGATATGTATATATTATGCACAGTATGTTGTGATATGTATATATTATGCACAGTATGTTTTGATGCGTATATATTATGCCTTTACGCCTACAAATTTGAGACTATTTCAGTTTAGCTTATTGTGAACAAACCTACATCAATAATGTTGTACCACGTCTTTCTGTGCACCATGTACATACTAACGGCCATAGGAACATGGGTGAAGCATGTATAGCCATGACAAATATAAAGCTTGTGTTTTAAATATTTAAATATAAACTAGTATTTTATTTAACCCATCAAAATGTATAGTCAATATTTTCTGCAAACATATGAATTAAAATTTAACATAAAACATCAGTGCAGGTGTGAATTACTTTGTGGCTTTTCTTGCTAAATTCAATAAATAAAATGTATGTATGTCGATAAGGTGTTCATTAAAATTCTTCTCATACCTGCCTGCAAAAAAATATGCATTCTGTTGAACTATACTGGGGTGTATGTGAATAACGATGGTAGAATGGTGTCTAGAACTGGCATTATTTCAGCTGAGGTTTGATTATATACAAAATGTACATAACTGTCTTCATACTGGACATTACTAATGGGTATCCTGACTCCCATTTAGTACGCTGCTTTTAACATTAACCTAAAAAACACTGGTTAAATAGGCTGACAAAGATTACAGAACAATATTAACTCACTATTTGTTTTAGAATTTCAGGTTATGGAGCGGCTGGGGGGAAAGGAGGGAAGACCTCTTCTAGGGCACATGGAACTTCAATACTGGGAATATTTGAGCTTCAAAAGAATGATGTCTTATACATATTGGTTGGGCAACAAGGAGAAGACGCCTGCCCTCGTGTGAGTATTGCTCACACTTGATCTATATTAAATCAACATTAAACAAAATTAAGTCTCCTATAAAATGTTTGTGTATAGTAAAAAGAAGGAACTCTATTATGTATTTGGACTGTTTTTCATATAATTAAAGGGACACTGAACCAAAAATTTTTCTTTCGTGATTCAGATAGAGCAGCAATTTTAAGCAACTTTCTAATTTACTCCTATTATCAAATTTTCTTCATTCTCTTGGTATCTTTATTTCAAAAACAAGAATGTAAGTTTAGATGCAGGACCATTTTTGGTGAACAACCTAGGTTGTTCTTGCTGATTGGTGGATAAATTCACCCACCTGAAGTGCTGTCCAGTTGTCTGAACCTAAAAATAGCGTAGATGCCTTCTTTTTCAAATAAAGATAGCAAGAGAATGAAGAAACATTGATAATAGGTGTAAATTAGAAAGTTGCTTAAAATTGCATGCTCTATCTGAATCATGAAAGAAAAATTTGGGTTCAGTGTCCCTTTAATTTCTTAAAGGTACATGAAAGATTCTGAACTTACAATTTGAAATAACTTTCCTATTTAATTTTATAATCAAACTTGCTTAATTCTCTTCGTGTCATTTGTTGAAGGAAAAGCAACACACTACTGGGAGCTAGTTAACTACACCAGGTGAACCAATGACAAGACGAGGCATATATGTGCAGCCACCAATCACCATCTAGTTCCCAGTAGTGCACTGCTTCTCTTGAGCCTACCTAGGTATGCTTTACAACAAAGGAAACCAAGAGTTCAAAGCAAATTAGATAATAGAAGTACATTGTACAGTTGTTCAAACTTACATGCTCTGTATGAATCACAAATGCTTAATTTTGACTATAGTGTCTATATTATATACAAGCACTACCTACTCTCCGCAAAGATGGATGGACAGGTTTCCGATCTGAGAACTTTTGTGCATGCATCTGATGATAAATAGGGCCCATATTGTGCAATTTTAATAGACCTTTCCATTAAAACGCCATCTGGGAGCAAAAAAGGCACTAGTGGGAACTAGCTGGTGACTGGTGGCTACACATATATGCCTCTTGTGTTTGGTTCAGCTAGCTCCCAGCAGTGCATTGCTGTGCTTGAGCTGGCTTTGACTATGTGTTTAACCAATTTGCCATACATTACTCCCCCTTGCATTCCCTGTGTATACCTGTGTTCTTTTCCCTAATGTGTTCAATGATGGGAACATCCTAAAAGAAGTTGCTTAGTTTTGAATTAGCTGCTTATTATATCCTTCCTGTCAATATACAGATATTATTTATCTAATTGACTAGAAGCAAATGCATAATACAATTTTAGGAAATTATAAAACTGTTATTGAAACATACAGTTCGCTCTATTTAACATCTCTGCTTCATCTTCTATTAAGGTTTGTTTTATCATTTATAGAAAATGAATGATATAAATTAATTATAATAAGAAATTATATTCAAACTGCGCACACTCTACAGCTAATTGTTGATGTGTTTAGAAATAACCTGAAAAAAAAAGTCCTGTTATGATTGAATTCCCCTGGAGGATGAAATGAAAAATATCCTCATAAGTGTTGTCAGTTTCTTTCAAGGAGAGACAGAATTTGAAGCTCTGTGGAGTTGAGCATTTCAGTAAATGTAAATATTTACTTGTTTAAATAAGTTTATTTACACATATTTATGTATGAGGAGTTTTCTTTCAGTTGGCAATTTATCTCTGACATATTTCCTGTATTTATTTTAAGGAAGATGACATTGTCAGTTCTTAACAAGTGTTGAAGCAAATTGGATAAAATTGGTCAAACTTTTTATTAGATTTAAAATAAGCCAAAGGTGTGACATACAGGTAGCAAAATAAATTAATATAATATTGGGGGGGGGGGGATCACTTGAAGGTTCATTAACTTAAAAAATGTAACCCCCATAAAATGTCAAATTAAAAAAAAAATGAATAAACATTGCAATACATATTCATTATTCATTTTATCTCCATTGCCAAAAACTACTTTACTTCTTAATGATTTGACAGTGCTTAAAGGGACATAATACTTATATGCTAAATCACTTAAAAGTGATGTAGCATAACTGTAAAAAGCTGACAAGAAAATATCACCTGAGCATCTCTATGCAAAAAGAGAATATATGTTACCTCAAAATGTCTTCAGCTCACCAGAGTAAGTGCTGTGTAAAAAGTTATACTTCAGCTGCTGTCCAGCTACTAGTTGAAAACCCCCCAAAACAATAGCCAATTAGCATCAGCATGAGGTAATGATTGCTCTGCTGTGATCTCATGACATTTCATAGAACTTACTTAAAGGGACATGATACCCAAATGTTGAAACACTTGAAAGTGATGCAGCATAGCTGTAAAATATCACCTGAACATCTCTATGTAAAAAAGAAAGATATTTTACCTCAAATGTCCTAAGTATTGTTGATGCTGATTGGCTGCAGTCTATTTCTTAATTTTTCTATTTTTTTACCTGCAGCTGGACAGCAGCTAAAGTATAACGTTTTACACAGCACTTACTCTGGTGAGCTGAGGAAATTGTGAGGTAAAATATCTTCCTTTTTATATAGAGATGCTCAGGTGATATTTTCCTGTCAGCTTTTTACAGTTATACTGCATCAGTTTCAAGTGATTTAGCCTATGAGTATTATGTCCCTTTAAACTGAATAGATAAATAACATGACTGTGCCTGCACATGTCATATGTACACTCCCTAGCTTGTCCTGTGACTTAGTATCATGACTGGCTACTTAAAATCTCTTTATAGTGGGGTGTGAATACTTCGGAAATATGAGGTAAAATCTCTTCCTTTTTTACATAGAGATGTTTAGGTGATATTTTCTAGTCAGCTTTTTACAGCTATGCTGCATCACTTTCAAGTGCTTCAACATTTGGGTATCATGTCCATTTAAAGATTCTAAAACAATTATTTTGGATACAAATCTTTTGCAATGCAGTGATTGCTGGTATATCTTATGCATATCTAAACAATGTCAACATTTAAAACCTCCCCAGTTTACTTCAGTTACTGAGTCTACCTCAGTATGCTGTCATAGAAAGAATAAAGGAGAGAAAAAGGTAGCTTTGATAATACAAGTAAATTGGATTTATTTTTGTTTAATTGTACGCTCTGTCTGAATGCCAAAACCATGCCCACAACTGCCCAACTCCACCATCGACTGACCAGATTCAGACCTCACAGCCTGGTACTGAATGATCCTTTGGTTCAAATATTTTTTTTAAAAAGATGTGAAACAAAAACACAGAAGCGCAGGTAATTCTGAGTGTAGTATTTAATCAAAATATATAAAAGCACATAAAAAAATACACTTACAGGAAATAAACGTTTCAAGCATGTTAATGCATCTCACCGGATCCTCATATAGTCTATGCGCATCGCTTCACGCTGATGGTATTAGGACAGTTGGATCCAAGGTGATGTTAGGGCAATAAAAACACACAATAAAAACACTTAAGTGTGTAAACACCAGACTAATTCCTCGACGCGTTTCCTTCGGACTCTGACTGACTTTTTCAAGAGGGTATCTACATGATTAACGCTCTCAAAGTTTAAATAGCTATAATTATTACTGTGATTGGTTGGAGCGATTGTCAATCACAGAGCCAGTGCCGAAGTGAACAGTTACATCACTATAAGATATATTTATTGGTTTATTCCAGTAGTAAATTGTAGTAAACGTTACTATGGCATTGGATTACTACTATCGGTTACACTGTGTATAAATTGTATACAGTATACAATACAAAATTATTTAAAGGTACAAAAGATACACTGAATTCAACAAAATAGGTGAATACATTTACACATAAACTGAAACAGATATATTTGATTGAACCTTAAATGCTTAATATATATCCCATTTGCCAGGGACAAAATATATGTATGTATAAAAAATATAAATACATTAAACACAAAATGATATTTTTGCAAGAGATTTTGAAAATGTGTATACTAATATCTTACGTGAAGAGAAAATACAAGAGATGAGACTAGCGCTGCGGAATCTGTTGGCGCTCTACAAATAACCGATAATAATAATGCATAATAGAAACAAAAATATGTATTCTATGCTTCTAGCTTACATAAATGCTTGCAGATCTATAGCTATATTAAGCCCATTAGGAGTCATTGTTTGCAACTCGTGAATCCAATATGTTTCACGTTGTCTAAGTGTACATAATCTATTGGGATATACTGTATGTTAGGTGGGATCAAATCTATTATTTTGACAGTTGTTAATGTGTTTGTTCAGTTTCTTTCTCATGATCGTCTTGGTCCTACCAATATATAGCAGACTGCATGTACACCACGTATGTGGAACTACATGTTGACTTATATTTAAAAGAATGTTTTATCCATTTTTAAATTGTGGAAGGTATTACCTTTCTGTATATAGCTACACATGCTACATCCTGATGTTATACACTTCCAAGTTCCATTCTGCCTCTCTAGCCATTGTGATGGATTTACCAGTTTCTCTTCCTCTTTGTTTGCTGGTCTTAGTCTCGAGGGAGCTAAAATGTTTTTCAGGTCTTTATTTTTCTTGTAGGTAATCGTAGGTTTGGCCCCACTACTCTTTTTAACAATGGGTCTGTTTGCAGAACGGATCAGTGTTTTTGAAAAATATATTCAATTTGTCTACTACCTTTGTTGTATGTGGTGTTGAACCTGACTTCATCCTTCTTCGATTGAGCTTTAAGGGTTTTGTAAATTAGCATATCTCCATAATCCATCGTATCCACCCTCTTCCTGGCTTGCCTGAGACATTCAGAGCTATATTCTTTTCCCTTGAAGCTACTCTCTAGGAGTTCTGGTTCTCTTTCATAGTCCTCTTTTAGGTTACAATTTCTCTTGATCCTCCGGAATTGGCCCACAGGTATGTTGTTAATTCATTTTTGTATTTAAGAGCACTAAAGCATATCTTAGAGACACAACACATACCATTAATCTATTTGAGGGACTCGGATGGGAGACAGACTATCTGTGGATTACATGTGATGTAACATCTTTATATACATGTATCCCTCATAACTTGGGCACTGAAGCAATTAGGAAAGCATTTTGTGGGTGGGATATCCCCAAGGCTCATTTAGATTTCATAACCCAAGGAATTCTATTCATTTTGACACAAAATAAGACAGATACAAGGAACTGACATGGGGACAATTTTTGCCCCTTCATACGCTAATCTATATATAGACAATTTTGAAAAATTAGACATTTGTTATTAGATGAGTGTAAGTGTACTTTGTAATGTATTTTTTATGTGTTTTGTGCAACATTTTTGTTTTTTGTAATGATTCTAGTGGTAAGCCCGATGAGCACAAACATCCGCAATAAACCCTTTATCGCTTGTGCGTAACTGCTAGCGCTCCACTAGTAATCTGGCCCAAATCTGTTTCGGAATGCAGCATGGTGATTTACAATAACAGACAGTCTTTGTGCAGTAAGGCACTTACTTACAGGCTAAAGATACATGCCACAATTAAGGATTGATCACTATGATTGTGCTTATCAAGAAACTTAATATATTTCCACAGGTTCTAAACAAAACTCTAATTAAAGCTAACTATATGAATTAATTAGCTGTTAAATGCGTATGCCCTTCTAAAAGAATGATCAAGGTTATCACTAGGGATGTACCGATACCAAGTATTTGCATGAGTACTTGTACTTGTGCAAATGCAACGATACTTAAACCGATACCTCCACTTCCTACCCATATGCTATCTTGTGGCGTTTTTTTCAAACTACATGTTCCCATTTCATTTTAAACTGGAGAGGAGACTAAACTAAAAATTGTTTACTACTGTTCTGACAATACAAATTGCTGTTATTTGTATTATTGTAGGAGAGATCACTGTACCACTGTACAAACCCCTGAAGTACTGGGCATTTAATAAACAGATTTCCAGCTTTGGCTAAAATGGCTCAAAAATATCTTTCTGCCCCATGCAGTATGGTGGAAAGTGAAAGACTGTTCAACTTAGAGTCGAACCTCCATACAAATGTCAGATTGATGTTATATAACAGCCCTAGAACCCAATTGTATCCCCCCTTTGAATTTAATATTTTATTGTAATATTTTTTATTTATAAACATGTTCAGTGAACTTTTTTATTATTTCATAATGTCTTTTGAATTACAGTCCTTTATAATTATAAAGAAGGAATCTTAAATAATTAGTCTGTATTGTGTTTGGTAAACTGTCACATGACATTAAAAAAAAAGTATCGGTAATTGGTATCGGCGAGTACTTGAAAACAAGTATCGGTACTTGTACTCAGTCATAAAAAAATGGTATCGGTGCAACCCTAGTTATCACATATTTATAAATACATTTTAAAGAAAAAAATATGGGAATTACATTTTTGCAGATATACTGTACAGGGAGTGCAGAATTATTAGGCAAATGAGTATTTTGACCACATCATCCTCTTTATGCATGTTGTCTTACTCCAAGCTGTATAGGCTTGAAAGCCTACTACCAATTAAGCATATTAGGTGATGTGCATCTCTGTAATGAGAAGGGGTGTGGTCTAATGACATCAACACCCTATATCAGGTGTGCATAATTATTAGGCAACTTCCTTTCCTTTGGCAAAATGGGTCAAAAGAAGGACTTGACAGGCTCAGAAAAGTCAAAAATAGTGAGATATCTTGCAGAGGGATGCAGCACTCTTAAAATTGCAAAGCTTCTGAAGCGTGATCATCGAACAATCAAGCGTTTCATTCAAAATAGTCAACAGGGTCGCAAGAAGCGTGTGGAAAACCAAGGCGCAAAATAACTGCCCATGAACTGAGAAAAGTCAAGCGTGCAGCTGCCAAGATGCCACTTGCCACCAGTTTGGCCATATTTCAGAGCTGCAACATCACTGGAGTGCCCAAAAGCAAAAGGTGTGCAATACTCAGAGACATGGCCAAGGTAAGAAAGGCTGAAAGACGACCACCACTGAACAAGACACACAAGCTGAAACGTCAAGACTGGGCCAAGAAATATCTCAAGACTGATTTTTCTAAGGTTTTATGGACTGATGAAATGAGAGTAAGTCTTGATGGGCCAGATGGATGGGCCCGTGGCTGGATTGGTAAAGGGCAGAGAGCTCCAGTCCGACTCAGACACCAGCAAGGTGGAGGTGGAGTACTGGTTTGGGCTGGTATCATCAAAGATGAGCTTGTGGGGCCTTTTCGGGTTGAGGATGGAGTAAAGCTCAACTCCCAGTCCTACTGCCAGTTTCTGGAAGACACCTTCTTCAAGCAGTGGTACAGGAAGAAGTCTGCATCCTTCAAGAAAAACATGATTTTCATGCAGGACAATGCTCCATCACACACATCCAAGTACTCCACAGCGTGGCTGGCAAGAAAGGGTATAAAAGAAGAAAATCTAATGACATGGCCTCCTTGTTCACCTGATCTGAACCCCATTGAGAACCTGTGGTCCATCATCAAATGTGAGATTTACAAGGAGGGAAAACAGTACACCTCTCTGAACAGTGTCTGGGAGGCTGTGGTTGCTGCTGCACGAAATGTTGATGGTGAACAGATCAAAACACTGACAGAATCCATGGATGGCAGGCTTTTGAGTGTCCTTGCAAAGAAAGGTGGCTATATTGGTCACTGATTTGTTTTTGTTTTGTTTTTGAATGTCAGAAATGTATATTTGTGAATGTTGAGATGTTATATTGGTTTCACTGGTAAAAATAAATAATTGAAATGGGTATATATTTGTTTTTTGTTAAGTTGCCTAATAATTATGCACAGTAATAGTCACCTGCACACACAGATATCCCCCTAAAATAGCTATAACTAAAAACAAACTAAAAACTACTTCCAAAACTATTCAGCTTTGATATTAATGAGTTTTTTGGGTTCGTTGAGAACATGGTTGTTGTTCAATAATAAAATTAATCCTCAAAAATACAACTTGCCTAATAATTCTGCACTCCCTGTATATGTTATAGAGACAGTATACTGAAATCTTTTCCTTTAATGTGTTGCTCATGAGCCATTGCCCCCACTGATATGTATTAAATTATTTCACTAAAATGCACAATACAAAAGTAACCTAGAAATAGAGAAAATGCAGATAAAGATATTTAAAAGGACATAAAACTCAAAAATAATTTCTTTCATTATTCAGAGAGATCCATCTATAATCAGAGAAAACAAAGCGCAACACACCTATCTAAGGGTTAGATTACAAGTGGAGCGCTAATATATTGCATGCCTGCAAACTGGCAAATTTGCCCTTTTACAGGCACACGATAATAACCAGCCATTACAAGTGGCTGGTTATTGCTACCGCAAGTTCGCGTTAGCAATTAGCGCTCAGGAAATTAACCAGAGATCAGATCCCTGGTTCCTTTTCTAAATGTCCCCTAATAACCCCAAAAATAAAGTGGTGTGTTTTAGTTTTATAAAGAAATAAATATCTTTATTTATTTAAATATAACTGATAAAAGCAGTTATAAGGGTTAAAAGTGGTGCGTTTATAATGAAGTCTATGGTGACTGTGTGTTCTAGTAAATATATATGTAATTGCTGATATACGTATACATTTATGTGATAATATCTGTATATACATATTAACACATAAATATATACTGTATGTATATATTCATATACATATATATTTATATTTGTTGCCCATCGCTGCACAACGTACCTCTTTTGCAGCGCTAGTTTTCACACCATGAGAGTGAGGCTCCCATTGCAGCCTATGGAAACACGCTCTCGTGAGTGCAATGCTTCCATGCAATGCATACGCGAGGTCACATTCACATTGCACCTCACTTGTAATACCAGCGCATATTTATCTCTTTCTTTTGATACCCTTTGTGAATTTTACATTTCTATGTGAGTAGGAAGTCTCAGGACACTCTTACTGAATCACAAAACCTTTGCTTCATTTGGAACTTCCAAAGAGTACTGAAACCAGGCATTTTGCTGCCCTTTCATATGAGCATTAGAAGCTCTAGAATTCATGTTAGGTTTTGCTTTTTAAAATCAGTCATTTTCTACAAACTATTATAATCAAGAAAATTGAATGTCTGTTTATTTAAATGGGGTATATTAATTTGCAAGATGTACTTTATGTTCAGGATGAATGTATGAACTGTTAATGTAATTTAGTTTTACATGATAGCATACTAAAGGAATGTATCTATTTAATTGGATTGTAACTACTTTCTGTTCAATATTCATCTCATTGTGAAGATGTATTTTTTAATATAATTTTAATTTTTGTGTTCTTGACATCCAGAGCACACTTTATAATTTCATTAAAATCCTTTTTTCTATTCAGACTTTAACACTCAATTAGAATCTGAGGATCAGTAGGAAAGAGTTCCCACTACGTGTCAATATTCTTTCTACAGAATATGTATTTAACAGTAAGATTATCCAAAGGTCGTAAATTATGAATAATAAATGTCTACTTGCATGTCAGTGAAATAATCATCGTCAACGGAAAATTAGTATTGATAAATAGGAAGAACAGGTTAATTTAGGAAATACAATAACAGAATATATTTTGTGTGTAGTGAATAAATTATCATATGAATATTTCAAATTATGGTAGAGGTAAGTCATTGTTTTTTAGCATTCATCTGTTTAAATGGGCACTGAGCACCAACAATTTTAATTAAGCATTTTAAAGAACTGTTTAATTTCTAAAGTGCTACAGTAACTCTGACCTTTATTGTACAATGCAATAGTAACTGCTTCCAAATTTGCATCTATTATAGAGTTTCTTTATTCTCTTGGTATCTTTTGTTGAATTATAAATCTAGGTAAGTTTAGGAGTATGCACGTCTTTAGCACTGTATGTCAGTATTGTTTGCTACAATGTATAACATTGTTACAATAAATGTTGTGCAACACTGCTGTCAAACGGCTAGATTTAGAGTTTTGTCGGTAACGACCCGCGTAGCTAACGTTGGCTTTTTTCTGGCCGCACCTTTAAAATAACTCTGGTATTGAGAGTCCACAGAATGGCTGCGTTAGGCTCCAAAAAAGGAGCGTACAGCATATTTAACGCAACTTCAACTCTCGATACCAGAGTTGCTTACGGACGCGGCCAGCCTCAAAAACGTGCTCGTGCACGATTCCCCCATAGAAAACAATGGGGCTGTTTGAGCTGAAAAAAAACCTAACACCTGCAAAAAAGCCGCATTCAGATCCTAACGCAGCCCCATTGTTTGCTATGGGGAAACATTTCCTACGTCTGCACCTAACACTCTAACATGTACCTCGAGTCTAAACACCCCTAACCTTACACTTATTAACCCCTGTTCTGCCGCCCCCGCTATCGCTGACCCCTGCATATTATTATTAACCCCTAATCGGCCGCTCCGTAAACCGCCGCTACTTACATTATCCCTATGTACCCCTAATCTGCTGTCCCTAACACCGCCGACCCCTATATTATATTTATTAACCCCTAATCTGCCGCCCACAACGTCGCCTCCACCTGCCTACACTTATTAACCCCTAATCTGCCGACCGGACCACACCGCTATTATAATAAAGTTATTAACCCCTAATCCGCCTCACTAACCCTATAATAAATAGTATTAACCCCTAATCTGCCCTCCCTAACATCACCGACACCTAACTTCAAACATTAACCCCTAATCTGCCGACTGGAGCTCACCGCTATTCTAATAAATGTGTTAACCCCTAAAGCTAAGTCTAACCCTAACACTAACACCCCCCTAAGTTAAATATAATTTAAATCTAACGAAATTAATTAACTCTTATTAAATAAATTATTCCTATTTAAAGCTAAATACTTACCTGTAAAATAAATCCTAATATAGCTACAATATAAATTATATTTATATTATAGCTATTTTAGGATTTATATTTATTTTACAGGTAACTTTGTATTTATTTTAACCAGGTACAATAGCTATTAAATAGTTAAGAACTATTTAATAGTTAAAATAGTTAAAATAATTACAAATTACCTGTAAAATAAATCCTAACCTAAGTTACAATTAAACCTAACACTAGACTATCAATAAATTAATTAAATAAAATACCTACAATTACCTACAATTAAACCTAACACTACACTATCAATAAATTATTTAAATACAATATCTACAAATAAATACAATGAAATAAACTAACTAAAGTACAAAAAATAAAAAAGAACTAAGTTACAAAAAATAAAAAAATATTTACAAACATTAGAAAAATATTACAACAATTGTAAACTAATTACACCTACTCTAAGCCCCCTAATAAAATAACAAAGACCCCCAAAATAAAAAAAATGCCCTACCCTATTCTAAATTACAAAAGTTCAAAGCTCTTTTACCTTACCAGCCCTGAACAGGGCCCTTTGCGGGGCATGCCCCAAAGAATTCAGCTCTTTTGCCTGTAAAAAAAACCCATACAATACCCCCCCCCCAACATTACAACCCACCACCCACATACCCCTAATCTAACCCAAACCCCCCTTAAATAAACCTAATACTAAGCCCCTGAATATCTTCCTACCTTATCTTCACCCTGCCAGGTTCACCGATCCGTCCTCGGAAGTCTTGATCCAAGCCTCGAAAGTGTTGATCCAAGCCCAAGCGGGGGGCTGAAGAGCGACGTCCATCCTCGGGCTGAAGTCTGGATCCAAGCGGCGACTGAAGAAATCCATCCTCGGGCTGAAGTCGGAAGTCCATCATCTGGATGAAGTCTTCTATCAAGCCGCATCTTCAATCTTCTTTCTTCTGGAGCGGAGCAGAACCATCTTCTTCCAAGCCGACGCGGAACATCCTCTTCAACCGACGACTAGATGACGAATGACGGTTCCTTTAAATGACGTCATCCAAGATGGCGTCCCTCGAATTCCGATTGGCTGATAGGATTCTATCAGCCAATCGGAATTAAGGTAGGAATATTCTGATTGGCTGATGGAATCAGCCAATCAGAATCAAGTTCAATCCGATTGGCTGATCCAATCAGCCAATCGGATTGAACTTGATTCTGATTGGCTGATTCCATCAGCCAATCAGAATATTCCTACCTTAATTCCGATTGGCTGATAGAATCCTATCAGCCAATCGGAATTCGAGGGACTCCATCTTGGATGACGTCCCTTAAAGGAACCGTCATTCGTCGGGAAGTCGTCGTCGGAAGAAGATGGGTCCGCGGTGGAGGTCTTCAAGATGGAGCCGGTCCTCATCGGATGAAGATAGAAGATGCCGCTTGGAAGAAGATGGTTGCCGGTCCGGATCTACTCTTCTTCCCGGATAGGATGAAGACTTTGGACCCTCTTCTGGACTTCTTCAGCCGTCGGATGATGGATGTCTAGCCCCCTCTTGGATTGGATGAAGATATCGGAGCCAGGACGGATCGGTGTGATACCCGGTGAGGTGAAGACAAGGTAGGAAGATCTTCAGGGGCTTAGTGTTAGGTTTAATTAAAGGGGGGTTTGGGTTAGATTAGGGGTATGTGGGTGGTGGGTTGTAATGTTGGGGGGGGTATTGTATGTGTTATTTTACAGGCAAAAGAGCTGAATTTCTTGGGGCATGCCCCGCAAAGGGCCCTGTTCATGGCTGGTAAGGTAAAAGAGCTTTGAACTTTAGTAATTTAGAATAGGGTAGGGCATTTTTTTATTTTGGGGGTCTTTGTTATTTTATTAGGGGGCTTAGAGTAGGTGTAATTAGTTTAAAATTGTTGTAATATTTTTCTGATGTTTGTAAATATTTTTTTATTTTTTGTAACAGTTCTTTTTTATTTTTTGTACTTTAGTTAGTTTATTTCATTGTATTTATTTGTAGATATTGTATTTAATTAATGTATTGATAGTGTAGTGTTAGGTTTAATTGTAACTTAGGTTAGGATTTATTTTACAGGTAATTTTGTAATTATTTTAACTATTTTAGCTATTAAATAGTTCTTAACTATTTAATAGCTATTGTACCTGATTAAAATAAATACAAAGTTACCTGTAAAATAAATATAAATCCTAAAATAGCTATAATATAATTATAATTTATATTGTAGCTATATTAGGATTTATTTTACAGGTAAGTATTTAGCTTTAAATAGAAATAATTTATTTAATAAGAGTTAATTAATTTCGTTAGATTTAAATTATATTTAATTTAGGGGGGTGTTAGTGTTAGGGTTAGACTTAGCTTTAGGGGTTAATACATTTTTTAGAATAGCGGTGAGCTCCAGTCGGCAAATTAGGGGTTAATGTTTGAAGTTAGGTGTCGGCGATATTAGGGAGGGCAGATTAGGGGTTAATACTATTTATTATAGGGTTAGTGAGGCGGATTAGGGGTTAATAACTTTATTATAGTAGCGGAGCGGTCCGCTCGGCAGATTAGGGGTTAATAAGTGTAGGCAGGTGGAGGGGACGTTGAGGGGGGCAGATTAGGGGTTAATAAATATAATATAGGGGTCGGCTGTGTTAGGGCAGCAGATTAGGGGTACATAGCTATAATGTAGGTGGCGGCGGTGTGCGGACGGCAGATTAGGGGTTAATTATTGTAGGTAGCTGGCGGCGACGTTGTGGGGGGCAGGTTAGATGTTAATAAATATAATATAGGGGTCGGCGGTGTTAGGGGCAGCAGATTAGGGGTACATAAGTATAACGTAGGTGGCGGTCGGCAGATTAGGGGTTAAAAAAATTTAATCGAGTGGCGGCGATGTGGGGGGACCTCGGTTTAGGGGTACATAGGTAGTTTATGGGTGTTAGTGTACTTTAGAGCACAGTAGTAAAGAGCTTTATGAACCGGCGTTAGCCCAGAAAGCTCTTAACTACTGACTTTTTTCTGCGGCTGGAGTTTTGTCATTAGAATTCTAACGCTCACTTCAGCCACAACTCTAAATACCGGAGTTAGAAAGATCCCATTGAAAAGATAGGATACGCAAATGACGTAAGGGGATCTGCGGTATGGAAATGTCGCGGCTGAAAAGTGAGCATTAGACCCTTTCCTGACTGACTCCAAATACCGGCGGTAGCCTAAAACCAGCGTTAGGAGCCTCTAACGCTGGTTTTCACGGCTACCGCCAAACTCCAAATCTAGGCCATAGAATGCTAAAGAAATGCACACACATGCTTCCTAGATGTAATCATAAACAAAGGATAGCAAGAGAATGAAGAAAATTTGTTAAGAGAATTAATTTGTAAAGTTGTTTAGAATAACATGTTGTATTTGAATCGTAAAAGTTTAAGTTTGACTTTACTGCCCATTTAAAAACATCCATTTTCCAATAGACATAAATCTATCACTCACTTTTTTATATATAATTGCTCCACCCATCTTGCTGAGTAACCACTGCATTGTGTCGTACTTTATAATGGAGATTTGTGGTATTCTTTATACAACAAATGCCGAAAATGGCCGCCACCAGCAGCATTTGGCTCTTTTCGAAGATTAATTTCTTCCTATAAAAGTGCAACACACAAAGACCCGGATTTGCACAGATCTTGTGTTGTACTATCACAAGAAGAAATCCGGCTCTGAAAAGAGCCAAAAGCTGCTAGCGGCGGCCATTTTCAGCATTGGTTGTATAAAGAATACCACAAATTCACATATCTACCGTATAATTCTGCACCTGAGATCATGTGACTACAAACATTCAGAACTCTGGAGCCTCAGAGCAGCAAGCTGATGTAAAGATACAAAATGTAAATATATGGTGCTCTGTGCAGCCAAAAATAATGTAAAAAGAAAGTGTTCTTCCCCAAACCATTTATCATCCCTGGTATTTAGCTTTTCAGCCAAAATAGTTCAAGGGGTGTGCAACCATTCAGCTAGATTTAGAGTTTTGCGGCCAAAGGGGTGCGTTAGCTACACGTGTTTTTTTTCCCTGCTCCTTTTAAATAACGCTGGTATTTAGAGTTCTCTGAAGGGCTGCGTTAGGCTCCAAAAAGGGAACGTAGAGCATAATTTACCGCCACTTCAACTCTCAATACCAGCGTTGCTTACGGTAGCGGCCAGCTTGAAAAACGTGCTTGTGCACGATTCCCCCATAGGAAACAATGAGGCAGTTTGAGCTGCAAAAAAACCTAACACCTGCAAAGAAGCAGCGTTAAGCTCCTAACGCAGCCCCATTGTTTCCTATGGGGAAACACTTCCTAAGTCTGCACCTAACACCCTAACATGTACCCCGAGTCTAAACACCCCTAACCTAATCTGCCGCCCCCGCTATCGCTGACACCTGCATTATACAATTAACGCCTATTCTGCTGCTCCGGACACTGCCGCAACCTACATTATCCCTATGAACCCATAATCTGCTGTCCCTAATGTCGCCGACACCTACATTATAATTATTAACCCCTAATCTGCCCCCCCAACATCGCCGCTACCTTACCTACACTTATTAACCCCTAATCTGCCGACCGGACCTCGCCACTATAATAAATGTATTAACCCCTAAACCTCCGCACTCCCGCCTCGCAAACACTATAATACATTGTACTAACCCCTAATCTGCCCTCCCTAACATCTTTGACACCTAACTTCAAGTATTAACCCCTAATCTGCCGACCGGACCTCGCCGCTATTCTAATAAATGTATTAACCCCTAAAGCTAAGTCTAACCCTAACACTAACACCCCCCTAAGTTAAATATAATTTTTATCTAACAAAATAAATTAAATCTTATTAAATAAATTATTCCTATTTAAAGCTAAATACTTACCTGTAAAATAAACCCTAATATAGCTACAATATAACAAATAATTATATTGTAGCTATTTTAGGATTTATATTTATTTTAAAGGCAACTTTGTATTTATTTTAACTAGGTACAATAGCTATTAAATAGTTATTTACTATTTAATAGCTACCTAGTTAAAATAATAACAAAATTACCTGAGGGGTTAATAAGTGTAGGTAAGGTAGCGGCGACGTTGGGGGGTCAGATTAGGGGTTAATACATATTATGTAGGTGTCGGCAATGTTAGGGGCAGCAGATTAGGGGTACATAGGGATAATGTATGTGGTGGCGGTGTGCGGTCGGCAGATTATGGGTTAAAAAAATTATTAGAGTGGCGGCGAAGTGGGGGGGCCTCGGTTTAGGGGTACATAGGTAGTTTATGGGTGTTAGTGTACTTTAGAGCACTGTAGTTAAGAGCTTTATAAACCGGCGTTAGCCCATAAAGCTCTTAACTCCAGACTTTTTTCTGCGGCTGGAGTTTTGTCGTTAGAGTTCTAACGCTCACTTCAACCAAGACTCTAAATACCGGTGTTAGGAAGATCCCATTGAAAAGATAGGATACGCAATTGGCGTAAGGGGATCTGCGGTATGGAAAAGTCGCGGCTGGAAAGTGAGCGTTAGACCCTTTCCTGACTGACTCTAAATACCAGCGGGCGGTAAAAAGCAGCGTCAGGACCCCTTAACGCTGCTTTTGACGGCTAACGCAGAACTCTAAATCTAGGCGTTAGTATCCTTTGTTGAAAAGAAAGAGGTAGGCTCAGAAACAGCAAAGCACTACAAGAGAGCTTGCTGTTAATTGATTGCTGCAAATATCTGCCACTTTTCATTGATTACCCAATGTGGTTCAGCTAGCTCCCAGTAGAGCTCTGCTACAGATACCAAGAGAACAAAGCAAATTTGATAATAGAATTAAATTGGAATGCTGTTTATAATTGTATGATCTATCTGAATCATGAGAGAAAAAACTGGGTTTAATGTCCCTTTAACATCCCATATTATAGTGTCATTGCCTGCAAAGTGTTTTGAAAGATGAAATAAATCAAACTCACTAATCACCTGATTGGGCAGGTGTGCCAGTCTGACCAATCAAAGGCTCTACCGTCAAGGTTATTTTAGGTTACAAATGTTGTTATAACCTACATTATAGTTAAAGTGAAGGTCAAGTCTGGGGTTGTGCTTAGCAGTTTTCAATATTTTAGCTAAAATGAGTATGATGTTCATTCATCAAAGTATAGATAGATACAAGCAAAAGTTTTATATTTTACGTTTTGTAACCGCTCCGTTTCAGCTGTAAAATCTGCCCGTCATAGTGCCTTTATTGATTGACATCTTTTGGCTCCAATCTATTGTTTTACCCCATGGCGTCCAGCCCTTTTTCCCTTTCGTCATTGTCAGCTTATGCGCATGCGTGTAAGTAAACATTGCGTCATCATCGTCATGCTCGTCCCTGTAACGCGCATGCTTTGTCCGCTCGCAAAATTACTGCATACAAAGTTACGGCCATTAATTACACGCATGCGCTATTGAGCTGACCATACGCATGCGCATTTCAAACAGAACAAGGCTGCACGAGCGTAGTCCCATTGTAAGAAACAAAGCAACGTCATCAAAGCAGAATAAAGAAGTCTTGTATGGGCGGAGATAAACACGATAACGGAGCAGCATTATAAATACATTTTTTTGTCCAAAGGGTTAGTTATTTATACATATAAAGTAAGCGAATTTAATGTTTTTAAGATAATCTTCAACATGATGTATTTTGAATCCCAAAAATTGACCTTCACTTTAAAATAAAACACCAAATACATAAAAAAAAATGGAGTGCTTACCCTTCTAAAGATTGCAAACTAGAAGAAACGAATTTGCTGTGCACAAAATGCTAAACTAAATATTTAATTAAAATAAACACAACCTAAAATAAATTATGCAACAAACTATAAAAATAAGTAATAATTGAAATCACACGATCGTTAATGCAGTGGCTTGATTTTAATGATGGCATCAGGTCGGGGGGGGGGAGTACTTATGATGCTAGGCACGCTCTCCAGGCTGTGATCCCATTTAGGAAGCGGATAGGGTTTTAGTAAAACCAAACGGCCAGGATGTTCCATATGCTATCCTAACAATACTGAAGCCAAGCGAAGTTAGGACAGCATGGAACGTCATAATAGCGGGAAGGGGTTAAAATAGCCCAAAAAATAGGAGGTCTCCTAATTATGTTTATAACATAAAGAAAACTGCACAAAAGTTGCAAATTAAAATATTAATTATAATACAAAGATCTACACATTTCAGTCACATTTATAGAAGTAAACTGAAAGGTCTATTAAAATCACGTGCTCTGTATAAATTATACAAGTTTAATTTCATGTCCTTTTAATGATAGAGCCAATATTTAGACATTACAATTGATAGAGCAAATTCATTTTGTAAATACATTTGAATATAGCATGAATGTCAAGGTTCTACCAATCAAATCTAAAAGCATGTGCCCATCCCTGTGACTATAGTATTACTTGACATGCCCTAAGAATGAGAAAAGCTGGTGTAGTTTGGAGAAATATGTCCTAACTGCACATGGCTTTTATGCGACAAACAACACTCAACCGTTTGTTTTATGAGAATTCTAGAGGATGGGGTTCTATGCTGCAGGAAGTTAAGGCTTACAAGATAGAAGTGACTTTATTTATGTCAATGAGTTAATCTCGCCACTGGCCCTTCTCACAAGGGGTGGATAAAAAGAATTGAGTCTTATTTTCCAGTAACAATGTTGTAGCAGTTTTTTTTTATGGAGACATATTCCTTTAACAAATAGGGGCCGATTTATCATGGCCCGAATGGGGCCAAATACATCTGTTTCCGCACGAGCCTTGGGGCTCGCTGGAAACAGGAGTTAAGAAGCAGCGGTCTTAAGGTTTATTTGTGTATATTAATTAGCTGATTTTGTGTTCTGAAGCCACAACCTATTAAAATGGGTTGAGCTTGTAGGTATAATCAGATCTCATTACTTTATTACATTGTGTACATATACATGCTTCTTTATCTTATATCTGTCCATAAACCAATCACCAATACTTGAAGAGAACAATGGAAAATTAACATTTTATTACCTTATCTCTTCTATACCCCGCTGGGAGTGTAATTTCTTTTACTGGATGTGTTTATACAGCTTGGCCTTAAGGCCAAAAACGTTTAGAATAGGTGGGGATACCACAGGCTAAATCAGCTATTTTAAATGCCTGTAAACAATTAAATACACTCCAGCAGGTAAAGTGGATCATTGGGAACAAATTAAAGGGGATACATATTTTGAGTAAATTGTCCCTTTAAGCTAATTCATACCAAAATAATAAAAAGTGAGACATAGGGCCCCATTTATCAAGCAGCAATAGCGGTTTAGGAGCCCCGACGTTTCAGGCTCACCTGAAACGATAGTTAAATAGCAGCGGTCTGCCCAAGCTATAATAAATGGAGCCCATAGAACATAATTATGTGCAAGTGAAATTAGATGTTAAAATAATAAAATTGTTTCCAATCACAGAAGGAACAATGCTCCTCTCTAAAGGTATATTAAAGGGACAGTCAACACCAGAATTGTTGTTGTTTAAACAGATAGATAATCCCTTTATTACCCATTCCCCAGTTTTGCATAACCAACACAGTTATATTAATATACTTTTTACCTCTGTGATTACCTTGTATCTAAGCCTCTGCAGACAGCCCTATATTTTAGTGTTATCTTTATGACATACATGAACTAACGCCCTCTAGCGGTGAAAAACTGTCAGAATGCTTTCACATAAGAGACGGCCTTCAAGGTATAAGTCTAGGGGGTACATTTATCATGGTGCGGACAGAATCATGTCCGCCGCACATCGATTAATGCCGACAGCATATGCTGTTGGCATTTATCATTGCACGCTAGCAGATTTGCCGCTAGCAGGGGGTGTCAATTAACCTGATCGTATTCGATCGGGCTGATTGCTGTCCACCACCTCAGAGGTGGCAGATGAGTTAAGGAGCAGCGGTCTTAGGATCTTAACTTCCGCTTCAGACGGAACTGAAGTGGAGTGCGTCGGAAGCAGAATCCGCTGCTTCATAAATCGACCCCTAAGACATTAGCATATGAGCCTACCTAGGTTTAGCTTTCAACTAAGAATACCAAGAGAACAAAGTAAATTGAAAAATTGTTTAAAATGACATGCCCTATCTGATTCATGAAAGTTTATTTTGGACTGGGTGCTAAGGTTTTTTAAAGTGTTTTTTAATTTTATATTTTTAAAAATATTTTTTTTTTAACTTTTTTTTTTATTTTAGATCCCCAAGACTTACACTGTTGGAAAGGCGATTACCTTTCCAACGGTGGATCTGTAGCTGCTTAGATGCCTTAGATACAGGCTTCTAAGCAGCATGCCCCCTGCTCCTATATTTAACATTGTTAATGTTAGATAAAGTTGGGTGGTGATGTCATCACGTCATTGCGCGTGACGTCACTGTGCATAACGTGAAGCCCCGGCGATGCCTATCACTATGCAGGTCCGATCGCCGGGGTAGGAGCGGGTGGGAGCCCCCAGATCTCCCTCAATGTGGGAGAGTGCTAGCGACGGCTCAGAGTGGGAAACTCTGCGACGGCTCAGAGCCGTCATTAGCACTCAAGGGGTTAAACACTTAAACACTTAAAGGGATATTAAACCCATTTTTTTTTCTTTTATGATTCAGATAGAGCAGCAATTTTAAGCAACTTTCAAATTTACTCCTATTATCATTTTTTCTTTGTTTTCTTGGTAACTTTATTTGAAAAAGCAGGGATGTATGCATAGGAGCCGCCCATTTTTGGTTCAGCACCTTGGATAGTGCTTGCTGATTGGTGGCTACTGAGACAGAAGAAAAAAATAATAATAGGAGTAAATTAGAAAGTTGCTTAAAATTGCTGCTCTATCTGAATCATTAAAGAAAAAAAATGGGTTTAGTGTCCCTTTAATAGTTTTCATGCAACTCCCTCTAATTATAGGTGCTGCCATTATGTTACCTAGGTTACACTGCAGGTATCTAAAGGAGAATTACTGCACATGCGCAAACACGTCAGCACTGAAATATAGTGAAAGCTAGATTTCAACATGGCGGCACCCATGACTAGAGGGAGGAGGGGAATAACCTTAATTCTAAACTTTTAAAATATATTTAGACTTTAGTGTCCCTTTAAAGAGACATTCTAATGCAATAATGCCACACACTCATTTGTTAGATCAAGTATACTTTTACATTACTGACCCTAGATAATTATGTGTTTAACCGATAAAAAGTGGTTAACTGCATAGGTAAATTCCTGCTCAGGGGCTCCAAAACATGACATTCCTAAGCAGGACACAGGCGGACAACCAATCAGGAGTCACCCTCAGCTGTGTCTTGCTGGGGAGCTGCAGCTCACAAGCTGGACCTTACCTATGTGTTTAACCCCTTTGTGGGGGGTTTAACACACATTTATGTAAAAACAATTATGAGCTGTAACAAATAACAGTATGTCATTTTTGCTTCACAAGGTCCTCTTTAATCCCTTAGAATGTTAGGTTACCGAATAAAATGCCTTAAAGGGACAGTCTAGACCCAATACTTATTTTTTTTATTACTTTTTGTTACATACGAGACAAGCATCTTACAACGGGTTCCTCATCTATAAGTTTGTAAGAAGTACATAAAACTTTTTAAATAATCATCGTTAGCAGCCGAAAATGGCCGCCAAGCTCCGCCCACAGCTTTCTTCTTGCCCAGTTAGCTGTTTTCTTGTATGACAGTTTAGCAGTACACGTTTAATATTTTTCAGTTAGCAATTTCAAATTGCACCTGCACAAATCAGCGTGTGTGAGTAGGAAAACGTATTCACGAGTCGATTGTGATTGGAGAAACTTAACATATGAAAATATACAAACAATAAGTGGGCGGATGAATATTTAAAGGTTTCATGTACTTCTTACAAGCTTATAGATGTGGGACCAGTTCCAGGAAGCTTCGCTAGCATATATCAATAAGAAATTAAAATTATGTATTGGGTCTACAATGTCCCTTTAAGATTCAGACCTACGTGTTTTATCCAAATGTAATTACATATTTTAAAGAAAAAGGATGAAGAACAGTTACTTCATACACCATCAATTCAAGAACTCTAATACTGTATACCTTCAGCTTTGTTTCTATTGGATATTATTCTGGTATATAATTTGTTTTAAGGGGAATAAAAGATACCTAAACCTCTACTTATAACCCAGACTGTGGTGATAAGCAATGTAATATACATGTTGTATGTTTGATGTATTGACTGACGCTTATGTTATGCACATACACACATTCTATTTCTTATAAGTGCTCACTTGTGGTAGGTACATTTGTAGTTTTTCATCCATAAAGTAACGAGCAATATGTATATCTAAAGCACATAGACACACTCTGCCCTCCATAAGCATTAACCCATTGTGTGCCTATAAAAAAAAAAATAATCTTAGTGTTTTTTATTTTTCGTGATTTTAGTGTTTATTATTTTTGGAAAACTTAGATTATTTAAATTTTTCGTAGGATTTGTTTTTTATCTTAGTAGTAATTTAGATTTTTTTTATTTTTTTCGTAGTGTTAGGTTTTTTTAAATCTGTAATTTAGATATTTTAATTGGTAGTTTTTTTATTTTATTAGAATAGTAATGTTAATTTAATATATAGTTTAATCTTAGTTTTTTTTTATTTCACAGGTAAGTTTTTATTTATTTAAAGTTATATTGTAATTTTAATTTAAAGTTAGGGGGTGTTAGGTTTAATTTAATGTTTTGCGATGTAGGGTGGCAGCGGTTTTGGGGTTAATAGGTTTATTTAGTGGCGGAGATGTGGGAGGCCGGAGGTTTAGGCGTTAATAACTTTATTTTGTGGCAGTGATGTCGGGGAGCGGCAGAATAGGGGTTAATATAGCTATACCGACGCGACTCGTAAAATGCATTCCTGGCCATTACGCTGAAATTGACCTTTTTTAGCGATAAAATCCGCAACTCAAAACTTGTGATCTAGGTGTTTGTGAGCAAGATTATGGGGCCTATTTATCAAGCTCCGTATGAAGCTTGATGCCCCGTGTTTCTGGCGAGCCTTTAGGCTCGCCAGAAACACAAGTTATGAAGCAGCGGTCTAAAGACCGCTGCTCCATAATCTGTCTGCCTGCTCTGAGGACATCACCGAAAATCAACCCAATCCAATACGATTGGGTTGATTGACACCCCCTGCTGGCGGCTGATTGGCCGTGAATCTACAGAGGGCGGTATTGCAACAGCAGTTCACAAGAACTGCTGGTGCAATGATAAATGACGAGAGCGTATGCTGTCGGCATTTATCGATGTGCGGCGGACATGATCCGCAATATCGGATCATGTCCACTCGCACGTTCTTAAATATGCCCCTAAGTCTCTTGCCCTTGAATCTTTCCCTTATATTCTTAAGTTATATTTAACCTCTTAAGGGTCTGCACCACTTGAAGTATTATTCACTCCCTTACAAGGCCATTTGCCCATAGGAATATATAATTACTTACTGCAAATAAAAAATATTTTTTGGATACCATTATATCTCCTCACAACTTACTAAAATACAAATATATAATGTTACTTTATAAGCTGTTTGTCCTTTTTATCTTTACAGGATAATAACAAAGTTCTGCAGGAAGTTTGCAACGGAGAAAATAATAAGATAGAAGAAGAAATCCGAATTAACGGGACTGTAAACGAATGGGCGGGAGGAGGAGGAGGTGGCGGAGGTGCAACGTATGTGTATAAGGTGAAATATTTCTGTATTACTTAACATGTAAACATCTAGAATAAGAAAAAAAAAACAATGGTAACTATACCTAGATATCTGTAGGTTTGAATTTAATTTCTTAATAGTATTTACCGTTCTATGCATAGCACATCTGCTATTTAGCAGGCTGAGAGGGTTTAGTAATGCTAGAGGATACCTCACAACATTGTACAGAGGCTTTCTGGGACAGGCAAGAGACAGAAGCTTGTTGTCATTGGCTGTGGGTGGAACCACAATGTAAGAGGCGGGCTGTAGCTGTGATATACGCGGAAAAGGTGTATTGTGGGCAGGGAAGGACATAGTCAGAGCATGACATGAGTGGGGCTGGGACAGACACTCCTATACTCCAATAATGAGTGGGGCTGGGACAGACACTCCTATACTCCAATAATGAGTGGGGCTGGGACAGACACTCTTATACTCCAATAATGAGTGGGGCTGGGGCTGGGACAGACACTCCTATACTCCAATAATGAGTGGGGCTGGGGCTGGGACAGACACTCCTATACTCCAATAATAATGTTTTACTTACAAAATTTATGACAAATCAGTGATTGCTTATTGTCTAGTTGGGTACATGACCCTTACATGCCTCTCAGGATTCTGGTTGGAAAAATATGAGCTAAAATTGTTTGGGGTTTGGGGGGCAGCGGATTACAAGAGTAAGGCAGCACAAAAACTAAATACACCACTAGGTTTGTGAACAATATTATTAACACCGTTTTATAAAGCCTTTTTATTTTTTAGGAGTAGAATGCATACTTCTTTACGTTTAGTAAAACAGACCAGCAGTACTGTAAATGAATACTGTAATAGTCTTTTCTTTATAGGATTCGCATAACCCACATAGCCAACATTGTTCAACTTCAAGAACTTTTTATTAACTGACAAAAACCCTCCTCTTGCTGGGAAATACCTCAGGCTTGCCCCCAGTGGCAGATTATATGAACTGCAACAAACAGGCAATGTCTGCTGGAAGAAACCATTATGAAAGTTTCATTACAAACACAACTGAGGAGTAACATTACTGAAAGTTATGCAAATATATTAAAGAGACATTATACTGCTGGACACAACTACATCAGCAGGGTTACTACTCACTATTATTATTATTACTACTACTCAAATTTGTTATTATTATTATTATTATTCCTATTCATTATTATTATTATTATTACTACTACTACTCACTATTACTATTATTATTATTATTTCTTTCATGTAATTGGCAAGAGTCCATGAGCTAGTGACGTATGGGATATACAATCCTACCAGGAGGGATAAAGTTTCCCAAACCTCAAATGCCTATAAATACACCCCTCACCACACCCACAATTCAGTTTTACAAACTTTGCCTCCTATGGAGGTGGTGAAGTAAGTTTGTGCTTGATTTTTTTGTTTTCTTCTATGATAAGCGCTTCTAAGCATTCTGAAGCCCAATTCCTCTCAGAGTACAGTGTTTGTTCGAGGGATGTGAAGAGAGTATTGCCTATTGATTTTTTATGGTTTCCCTCGCGGGAAATCTTTTTTTAAAGGGTTCTCTGTTATCAGTTGTAGAGATTCATCTCCTACCTCCCTTTTCAGATCGACGATATACTCTCATATACCATTACCTCTACTGATAACTGTTTCAGTACTGGTTTGGCTACCTGCTATATGTGGATGGGTGTCTTTCGGTAAGTATGTATCATTATTTTAAGACACTCTCAGCTATGGTTTGTGCTTTATGTATTTATATAAAGTTCTAAATATATGTATTTACTTATATTTGCCATGAGTCACGTCTATGTGTATTTCCCTTTTTCAGTCTGGCAGTTTCAATATGGGAATCATGTTTTAAGAAGTTTTTGTCTTACCTGGTGTATAGTCTTTTTTTCAATTTTACTTGTTTTTCTTTTAAAAAAATTGCTGCCAAATTAGGCTTGCGAGGGTGCAAAATGCTTGTTATTTATTGCGTCATTCTTGGTGCAAGAATTTTTTGGCGCGAGTGTGCGTCTATGATGATGCAAGTTCGTCATTTCCTGTGTCGTAGTTGATGCCAGGTTGTTTGGCATGAAGTTGTGTTTGTTATTACGCGAGTTGCGTCATTTCCAGAAGTTTGTTGGCGCCAAAGAATGTATATACTTCCTTTTGCGTTGTGCGTCATACTTGGCGCCAAAAAATTTAATTTTGTTTTACCCCACTTTCTATATGCTCCTTGCCTTTTTTATGCTCAGAGGGCTATGCTATTTGCTTTTTTGTCAATTTTAGCATTTGCATTTTTTCCCATTCCTGAAACTGCTATATGTGGAAATAAGATATTTTTGTTTAAATGTTATTTTTTTCTTTTACATTTTACAAGATGTCTCAATCTGATCCTGTCTCAGAAGCTGCTGTAGGAACCATGCTGCATGAAAACAGTTCTACCAAAGCTAAGTGTATCTGTTGTAAGATAGTGGAGATTATATCTCCTGCTGTAGTATGTAACAGTTGTCATGATAAGCATGAAGAAAAGGTTTCTATTAGTGCTAGTACAGTATCTGTTGTTCCCTCAACATCTAAAGTACATGATATCCCTATTGATATGAAAAATTATATTGCTGATGCGATACAGAAGGCTATGTCTGCTATTCTGCCTTCAAATAAACGTAAAAGGTCTTTTAAAACTTCTCATACTTCTGATGAGAATGGTAATGACCGATAACATACTGATATATCCTTCTCTGATGAGGATCTCTCTGACTCAGAAGATCCTACTTCAGACATTGACACTGATAAATCATCTTATCTTTTTAAGATTGAGTATACTCTTTCTTTGTTAAAAGAAGTGTTGATAACTTTGGATATTGAGACCTGCCATTTCTATAGCTGATGTTGCGGCTGCATCAACTTTTTGGTTGGATAGCGTATCACAATGAGAAAAAGACTCTGATTTGCATAGCATTGTTTGTTTGCTTCGACATGCTAATCATTTTATCTGTGATGCTATTTTTTATCATCAAGATTGATGTTTAATCTATGTTTTTGGCTATTTTAGCTAGAAGAGCATTATGGCTCAAATCATGGAATGCTGACAATCTAGGTTGCTATCTCTATCATTTCAGGGTAATAATTTATTTGGTTCCCAGTTGGATTCTATTATTTCCACTATTACTGGGGGGAAGGGAGTTTTTTTGCCCCAAGATAAAAAGGTCTAAGGGTAAATCTAAAGCTTACAATTGGTTTCGTTCCTTTCACCAGAATAGAGAACAGAAAACCACTCCTTCCCCTAAAAACTCTGGCTCCAATTGGAAGCCATCTTCGAGTTGGAAGAAATCCAAGCCTTATAAGAAACCAAAGCCAGCCCCCAAGAATGCATGAAGGTGCAGCCCTCAATCCAGTTCTACTGGTGGGGGGCAAATTGAAATTTTTTAAAGACATTTGGGCAGGTTCCGTTCAGAATCATTGGATTCAGAATATTGTTTCTTAGGGGTATTGAATAGGTTTCAGAATAAGACCTCCTGTGAGAATGTTTTTTCTCTCTCACATTCTATCAAAACCTGTGAAAGCTCAGGCCTTTCTGAAGTGTGTTTCATAATCTGGAGCTTTCAGGAGTAATTGTACCAGTTCCACTTCTGGAACAGGGTTTGGGTTTTTATTTAAATCTATGCATTGTCCCAAAGAAGGAAAATGTATTCAGACCAGTTGCGGATCTGAAATGTTTGAATCATTTTGTAAGGGTCCCAACTTTCAAGATGCTGACTATAAGGACTATTCTGCCTTTTTTTCAGCAAGGTCTTTTTATGTCCACAATAGACTTAAAGGATGCATATCTTCACATTCGGATTCATCCAGACCACTATCGGTTTCTGAGATTCTCTTTTCTAGACAAGCATTACCAATTTGCCGCTCTTCCATTTGGCCTAGTGACAGCTCCAAGAATCTTTTTCAAGGTTCTAGGTGCCCTTCTATCTGCAATTAGAGATCAGGGTATTGCGGTGTTTCCTTATTTGGACAATATCTTGGTACTGGCTCAATCTTTTCATTTAGCAGAATCTCACACAAATCAACTTGTGTTGTTTCTTCAAAAACATGGTTGGAGGATCAATTTACCAAAGAGTTTCTTTATTCCTCAGACAAGGGTCACCTTTTTAGGTTTCCAGATAGATTCAGCATCCATGACTCTGTCTTTAACAGACAAGAGACGAATGAGATTGGTTTCTGCCTGTCGAAACCTTAAGTGCTGAATCAATGGTGCAGGGATTATACTCGGATATCACAATTGATATTCTTAAATCCCAACACTCAACTCTAACTGACTTGGTGGTTAAACCATCACCTTATTGTTCAAGGGGCCTCCTTTGTTCGTCCTTCCTGGACTATCATTTCAACAGTTGCAAGTCTCACAGGTTGGGAATCTGTCTGGAGGTCTCTGACAGCACAAGGGGTTTGGAATCCTCAAGAGGCGAGGTTACCAATTAATATTTTAGAACTCTATGCTATTTTCAGGTCTCTTAAGGCCTCTACTAAAGAGAGAATCATTCATTCATTTTCAGACAGACAATATCACAACTGTGGCATATGTCAATCATCAGGGTGGGACTCGCAGTCCTTTAGCAATGAAAGATGTATCTTGAATACTTTATTGGGTAGAATTCAACTCCTGTCTAATTTCTGCAATACATATCCTGGGTGTAGACAATTGGAAGCGGATTATCTCAGCCTTCAGACTTTACATACAGGGGAGTGGTCTCTCCATCCAGATGTATTTTGTCAGATTGTACAGATGTGGGGTCTTCCAGAAATAGATCTCATGGCATCCCATCTAAACAAGAAACTTCCCAGGTATCTTTCCAGGTCCAGGGATCCTCAGGCGGAGATGGTGGATGCGTTAGCAGTTCCTTGGCCTTACCAACCTGCTTACATCTTTCCGCCTCTAGTTCTTCTTCCAAGGGTGATCTCCAAGATCATAATGGAACAATCGCATGTGTTTCTGATAGCACCAGCATGGCCTCACCGGTTTTGGTATGCAGATCTTGTCCAGATGTCTAGTTGCCAACCTTGGCCACTTCCTTTAAGGCCAGACCTTCTTTTTTTAAGGGCCGTTTTTTCCATCAGGATCTCAAATTGCTAAATTTGAAGGTATGGAAATTGAACGCTTAAGTGCTTAGTCATAGAGGTTTCTCTAACTCAGTGATTAATACTATGCTACAGGCTTGTAAGTCTGTTTCAAGGAAGATTTATTATCGGGTTTGGAAAGCCTATATTTCATGGTGTTTTTCTCATAAAGAGAGAATCATTAATTCGTTTTCAGACAGACAATATCACAACTGTGGCATATGTCAATCATCAGGGTGGGACTCGCAGTCCTTTAGCAATGAAAGATGTATCTTGAATACTTTATTGGGTAGAATTCAACTCCTGTCTAATTTCTGCAATACATATCCTGGGTGTAGACAATTGGAAGCGGATTATCTCAGCCTTCAGACTTTACATACAGGGGAGTGGTCTCTCCATCCAGATGTATTTTGTCAGATTGTACAGATGTGGGGTCTTCCAGAAATAGATCTCATGGCGTCCCATCTAAACAAGAAACTTCCCAGGTATCTTTCCAGGTCCAGGGATCCTCAGGCGGAGATGGTGGATGTGTTAGCAGTTCCTTGGCCATATCAACCTGCTTACATCTTTCCGCCTCTAGTTCTTCTTCCAAGGGTGATCTCCAAGATCATAATGGAACAATTGCATGTGTTTCTGATAGCACCAGCATGGCCTCACCGGTTTTGGTATGCAGATCTTGTCCGGATGTCTAGTTGCCAAGCTTGGCCACTTCCTTTAAGGCCAGACCTTCTTTTTTTAAGGGCCGTTTTTTCCATCAGGATCTCAAATTGCTAAGTTTGAAGGTATGGAAATTGAACGCTTAGTGCTTAGTCATAGAGGTTTCTCTAACTCAGTGATTAATACTATGCTACAGGCTTGTAAGTCTGTTTCAAGGAAGATTTATTATCGGGTTTGGAAAGCCTATATTTCATGGTGTTTTTCTCATAAATTCTCTTGGCATTCTTTTAGAATTCCTAGAATTTTACAGTTTCTTCAGGATGTTTTGGATAAAGGTTTGTCTGCAAGTACTTTGAAGGGACAAATCTCTGCTCTTTCTGTTTTATTTCATAGAAAGATTGCTAAGCTTCCTGATAGTCACTGTTTTGTTCAGGCTTTGGTTCGTATCAAGCCTGTTATTAAATCAATCTCTCTTCCTTGGAGTCTTAATTTGGTTTTGAAGGCTTTGCAGGCTCCTCCTTTTGAGCCTATGCATTCTTTGGATATTAAACTACTTTCTTGGAAAGTGTTGTACCTTTTGACTATCTCTTCAGCTAGAAGAGTTTCTGAATTGTCTGCTCTCTCTTGTGAGTCTCCTTTTCTGATTTTCCATCAGGATAAGGCTGTTTTGCGGACTTCGTTTAAATTTATTCCTAAGGTTGTGAATTCGAACAACATTAGTAGGGAAATTGTTGTTCCTTCCTTGTGTCCTAATCCTAAGAATATTTTTAAAAAATCTTTACATTCTTTGGAATGTTGTAAGAGCTTTTAAATATTATGTCAAAGCTACTAAAGATTTCAGGAAGACTTCTAGTCTATTTGTTGTTGTCAGAAAGCCTCTGCTATTTCTTTGGCATCTTGGTTAAAGCTTTTGATTCACAAGGCTTATTTGGAGGCGGGGCAATCTCCGCCTCAGAGAATTACAGCTCATTCTACTAGATCAGTCGCCACTTCTTGGGCTTTTAAGAATGAAGCTTCAGTTGATCAGATTTGCAAAGCATCAACTTGGTCTTCTTTGCATACATTTACTAAATTTTACCATTTTGATGTATTTGCTTCTTCTGAAGCAGTCTTTGCTAGAAAAGTTCTTCAGGCAGCTGTCTCAGTTTGATTCTTCTGCTTATGATTTAAATTTTTTTCTTGTAATTTATGTGAAATTTATGAGAAAGACTTATTTTTTTGTGTGGATTTAATTTTTTCAGTGAAAATAGCTGTTTTTATTTTATCCGTCCCTTTCTAGTGACTCTTCTGTGGTCTTCCACATCTTGGGTATTTCTATCCCATACGTCACTAGCTCATGGACTCTTGCCAATTACATGAAAGAAAACATAATTTATATAAGAACTTACCTGATAAATTCATTTATTTCCTATTAGATCCCATGAGGCCCACCCTTTTTATGGTGGTTATGATTTTTGTATAAAAGCACAATTATTTTTCCAGTTCCATTTTTTTATGCTTTTTTACTCCTTTTTATTATCACCCCACTACTTGGCTATTCATTAAACTGAATTGTGGGTGTGGTGAGGGGTGTATTTATAGGCATTTTGAGGTTTGGGAAACTTTGCTCCTCCTGGTAGGATTGTATATCCAATACGTCACTAGCTCATGGACTCTTGCCACTTACATGAAAGAAATGAATTTATCAGGTAAGTTCTTACATAAATTATTATTATTATTAGTCAATATTATTATTATTATTATTATTATTTTGCTACTCACTATTATTATTATTATTGCTATTACTACTTACTCTTTTTATTATTATTCCTACTACTCACTATTATTATTGTTAATATTATTATTACTACTTACTATTATTACTACTAACTTATTATTATTATTATTATTATTATTCACTATTATTATTATTATTACTACTCATTATTATTATTATTACTACAACGACTACTTATTATTATTATTATTGTTATTATTATTACTACTACTTACTATTATGGTTATTATCATTATGACTCATTATTATTATTATTATTACTACTACTCACTATTATTATTATTATTATTATTATTATTATTATTACAATACTACTTACTTTTATTATTGTTGCTATTATTATTACTACTCACTATTATTATAATTATTACTATTACTACTTACTATTGTTATTGTTATTATTATTATTACTACTCACTAATATTATCATTATTACTACTATTTACAAATATTATTACTTACTATTATTATTATTAGTAGTAGTACTCACTATTACTGTTATTACTACTACTCACTATTATTATTACTACTACTACTTACTATTCACTATTATTATTACTACTCATTATTATTATTATTACTACAACGACTACTTATTATTATCATTATTGTTGTTATTATTATTACTATTACTTACTATTATGGTTATTATCATTATGACTCATTATTATTATTATTATTATTACTACTACTCACTATTATTATTATTATTATTATTATTATTACAATACTACTTACTTTTATTATTGTTGCTATTATTATTACTACTCACTATTATTATAATTATTACTATTACTACTTACTATTGTTATTGTTATTATTATTATTACTACTCACTAATATTATCATTATTACTACTATTTACAAATATTATTACTTACTATTATTATTATTATTATTATTATTACTACTCACTATTATTGTTATTACTACTACTCACTATTATTATTACTACTACTACTTACTATTCACTATTATTATTATTATTACTACTACTCACTATTAATATTACTAATTTTCTCTACTGTGCTTGCAGCTTTCCTCAGAGCCGTTCTCTCATTTTCACCCTTTACAGTAGATGTTTGGTGAAGCTCTGTATTTTTATAACAGGTGTATTGTGAGCTTCGGGTTTGCACACACAATACAGAGCAAGAGGTTTACATTTCTGCAGTTTTTATACACAGTTTAAAAGTAACATAACAGCTATAAAAATATCACATGAATAATACAAAGCAGCGGTGGCTGCCTTCCTAACACATATGGCTGCAGATTAATATTTTAAAAGACCAATATAAATCTGTAGCTGTTACACACAAGTAATTATATGTTTTCTAAAAATGCCCAGTGGCACAAGACTAGATTTAGGGAAGGTTGTTGAGTACCCTCTATCTGCTGTTCTCCTGCCAAAGGTCTCTTTTGAGTTGTGGTCATCTTGTTTGCCCACTCAACATGGCTAATTTGCCACCAGTAGGTCATCCATGATAGAGGGCAATGCAGTCAATGCAAAAATATAAAGCTCCCATTCTGTTTCATGGACTCTAACCCAAAGTGCACACTACAGCAATGTCATTGATCTGTGAGTGTACACTGCTTCTGTCACAGAGTCAATGTATACCTAAGATCCAAGATGGCGGCATCTAGTGTAAACATGCACAGCTTCATCAACTGACACCAGCAATGGTTAAAACAAGAGAACGGCTTTGAAGACAGCTGTAGGCATAGGAAGAAAAACACTAGCATGGTGAGTAGTAACCATGTTAGTGTAGTTGTGCCTTGCAGTTTAATGTCCCTTTAAATAAAAGTCTTTAGGTAATTTTAAAAACAAAACGCTTACACGTCTTATCAAAAATACACTCATCTGACAAAATAAAATATCCATATGGAGGTGAGGAAACTTTAAATACATGTTTTTTTTTATTTATGGAATTTTTCATTTTTAAAGCTGATTCCCTAGACATTTGGAAGGTAATTAATACCATGTCCGACACATGCTTGACAATAGTCAATGGACATTTTTTAAATAGAACAGATACTAAATTTATTGAAGTAGACAGGGGTCATTAACAATACTTAGCAGCAGTTTTATACATCTATTCAGAAAGCAGCATTCAGTGTGGAGTCATATCAATTTCACAAGCCATTATTATCAGAACACTGACTTCTAGAATTGTACCTGATTCAGACCATTACACTATCCCCATTAATATCACATGCACTGTTATTGTAGCCTAGATTTTATGTCCAATACATATAAAGTAGCATCTATTTATATCAGACTTGTCAAACTCAAGTCATGTCCTTAAAGGGACATTAAAAACTTTAAGATGGTAATATAAAATGATAAACTGTATATAGAAAACAGCTCTGCAATATACTTTCATTATTTATTTTGTCCTCTTTGCCTGTAATTCCATTCTGAAATTGTGAGCTTTTCAGTTCCTGTTAGAAATGGAAGTGCAGAACACTGTTAAAACCAGCACAACCATTGGCTGCACACTCTAGTGACCTATTTATAACTGTCTATAATTGGCCACAGCAGAGAAGGTAACACAAGTTACAACATGGCAGCTCCCAGTGTTTTATAGACACTAAGGCCTAGATTTGGAGTTTGGCGGTAGATGGGCTGTTAACGCTACGCGGGCTTTTTTCTGGCCGCACCATAAAATTAACTCTGGTATCGAGAGTTCAAAAAAATGCTGCGTTAGGCTCCAAAAAAGGAGCGTAGAGCATTTTTCCCGCAAATGCAACTCTCGATACCAGAGTTGCTTACGGACGCGGCCAGCCTCAAAAACGTGCTCGTGCACGATTCTCCCATAGGAAACAATGGGGCTGTTTGAGCTGAAAAAAAACCTAACACCTGCAAAAAAGCAGCGTTCAGCTCCTAACGCAGCCCCATTGTTTCCTATGGGGAAACACTTCCTACGTCTGCACCTAACACTCTAACATGTACCCCGAGTCTAAACACCCCTACCCTTACACTTATTAACCCCTAATCTGCCGCCCCCGCTATCGCTGACCCCTGCATTATATTATTAACCCCTAATCTTCCGCTCCGTAAACCGCCGCAACTTACATTATCCCTATGTACCCCTAATCTGCTGCCCCTAACACCGCCGACCCCTATATTATATTTATTAACCCCTAACCTGCCCCCCACAACGTCGCCGCTAGCTACTTACAATAATTAACCCCTAATCTGCCGAGCGGACCTGAGCGCTACTATAATAAAGTTATTAACCCCTAATCCGCCTCAGTAACCCTATCATAAATAGTATTAACCCCTAATCTGCCCTCCCTAACATCGCCGACACCTAACTTCAATTATTAACCCCTAATCTGACGACCGGAGCTCATCGCTTCTATAATAAATGGATTAACCCCTAAAGCTAAGTCTAACACTAACACCCCCCTAACTTAAATATAATTTAAATCTAACGAAATTAATTAATCTGCCGAGCGGACCTGAGCGCTACTATAATAAAGTTATTAACCCCTAATCCGCCTCACTAACCCTATCATAAATAGTATTAACCCCTAATCTGCCCTCCCTAACATCGCCGACACCTAACTTCAATTATTAACCCCTAATCTGACGACCGGAGCTCATCGCTTCTATAATAAATGGATTAACCCCTAAAGCTAAGTCTAACACTAACACCCCCCTAACTTAAATATAATTTAAATCTAACGAAATTAATTAACTCTTATTAAATAAATTATTCCTATTTAAAGCTAAATACTTACCTGTAAAATACATCCTAATATAGCTACAATATAAATTATAATTATATTGTAGCTATTTTAGGATTAATATTTATTTTACAGGCAACTTGGTAATTATTTTAACCAGGTACAATAGCTATTAAATAGTTAAGAACTATTTAATAGTTACCTAGTTAAAATAATAACAAAATTACCTGTAAAATAAATCCTAACCTAAGTTATAATTAAACCTAACACTACCCTATCAATAAATTAATTAAATAAAATACCTACAATTACCTACAATTAACCTAACACTACACTATCAATAAATAAATTAAATACAATTGCTACAAATAACTACAATTACATAAACTAACTAAAGTACAAAAAATAAAAAAGAACTAAGTTACAAAAAAAAAAAATTTTTACAAACATAAGAAAAATATTACAACAATTTTAAACTAATTACACCTACTCTAAGCCCCCTAATAAAATAACAAAGACCCCCAAAATAAAAAAATGCCCTACCCTATTCTAAATTAATAGAGTTAAAAGTTCTTTTACCTTACCAGCCCTGAACAGGGCCCTTTGCGGGGCATGCCCCAAGAAAATCAGCTCTTTTGCCTGTAAAAAAAAACCATACAATACCCCCCCCCCAACATTACAACCCACCACCCACATACCCCTAATCTAACCCAAACCCCCCTTAAATAAACCTAACACTAAGCCCCTGAAGATCTTCCTACCTTGTCTTCACCATACCAGGTTCACCGATCGGTCCAGAAGAGCTCCTCCGATGTCCTGATCCAAGCCCAAGCGGGGGGCTGAAGAGGTCCATGATCCGGCTGAAGTCTTCATCCAAGCGGGGCAGAAGAGTTCTTCCATCCGATTGAAGTCTTCATCCAAGCGGCATCCATCCTGAGCGAAGCGGCAGCATCCTGAAGACCTCCACCGCGGAACATCCATCCTGGCCGACGACTGAACGACGAATGATGGTTCCTTTAAATGACGTCATCCAAGATGGCGTCCCTCGAATTCCGATTGGCTGATAGGATTCTATCAGCCAATCGGAATTAAGGTAGGAATATTCTGATTGGCTGATGGAATCAGCCAATCAGAATCAAGTTCAATCCTATTGGCTGATCCAATCAGCCAATCAGATTGAGCTCACATTCTATTGGCTGATCGGAACAGCCAATAGAATGCGAGCTCAATCTGATTGGCTGATTGGATCAGCCAATAGGATTGAACTTGATTCTGATTGGCTGATTCCATCAGCCAATCAGAATATTCCTACCTTAATTCCGATTGGCTGATAGAATCCTATCAGCCAATCGGAATTCAAGGGACGCCATCTTGGATGACGTCATTTAAAGGAACCGTCATTCGTCGTTCAGTCATCGGCCAGGGTGGATGTTCCGCGGTGGAGGTCTTCAGGATGCTGCCGCTTCGCTCCGGATGGATGCCGCTTGGATGAAGACTTCAATCGGATGGAAGAACTCTTCTGCCCTGCTTGGATGAAGACTTCAGCCGGATCATGGACCTCTTCAGCCCCCCGCTTGGGCTTGGATCAGGACATCGGAGGAGCTCTTCTGGACCGATCGGTGAACCTGGTATGGTGAAGACAAGGTAGGAAGATCTTCAGGGGCTTAGTGTTAGGTTTATTTAAGGGGGGTTTGGGTTAGATTAGGGGTATGTGGGTGGTGGGTTGTAATGATGGGGGGGGGTATTGTATGTTTTTTTTTTACAGGCAAAAGAGCTGATTTTCTTGGGGCATGCCCCGCAAAGGGCCCTGTTCAGGGCTGGTAAGGTAAAAGAGCTTTTAAATTTATTAATTTAGAATAGGGTAGGGCATTTTTTTATTTTGGGGGGCTTTGTTATTTTATTAGGGGGCTTAGAGTAGGTGTAATTAGTTTAAAATTGTTATAATATTTTTCTTATGTTTGTAAATATTTTTTTATTTTTTGTAACTTAGTTCTTTTTTATTTTTTGTACTTTAGTTAGTTTATGTAATTGTAGTTATTTGTAGAAATTGTATTTAATTTATTTATTGATAGTGTAGTGTTAGGTTTTATTGTAGGTAATTGTAGGTATTTTATTTAATTAATTTCTTGATAGGGTAGTGTTAGGTTTAATTATAACTTAGGTTAGGACTTATTTTACAGGTAATTTTGTTATTATTTTAACTAGGTAACTATTAAATAGTTCTTAACTATTTAATAGCTATTGTACCTAGTTAAAATAATTACAAAGTTGCCTGTAAAATAAATATTAATCCTAAAATAGCTACAATGTAATTATAATTTATATTGTAGCTATATTAGGATTTTTTTTTACAGGTAAGTATTTAGCTTTAAATAGGAATAATTTATTTAATAAGAGTTAATTAATTTCGTTAGATTAAAATTATATTTAACTTAGGGGGGTGTTAGTGTTAGGGTTAGACTTAGCTTTAGGGGTTAATAAATTTATTAGAATAGCGGTGAGCTCCGGTCGTCAGATTAGGGGTTAATAATTGAAGTTAGGTGTCGGCGATGTTAGGGAGGGCAGATTAGGGGTTAATACTATTTATGATAGGGTTAGTGAGGCGGATTAGGGGTTAATAACTTTATTATAGTATCGGTGCGGTCCGCTCGGCAGATTAGGGGTTAATAAGTGTAGGCAGGTGTCGGCGACGTTGAGGGGGGCAGATTAGGGGTTAATAAATATAATATAGGGGTCGGCAGTGTTAGGGGCAGCAGATTAGGGGTACATAAGGATAACGTAGGTGGCGGCGCTTTGCGGTCGGCAGATTAGGGGTTAATTATTGTAGGTAGCTGGCGGCGACGTTGTGGGGGGCAGGTTAGGGGTTAATAAATATAATACAGGGGTCGGCGGGGTTAGGGGCAGCAGATTAGGGGTACATAAGTATAACGTCGGTGGCGGTCGGCAGATTAGGGGTTAAAAAAATTTAATCGAGTTGCGGCGATGTGGGGGGACCTCGGTTTATGTGTACATAGGTAGTTTATGGGTGTTAGTGTACTTTAGGGTACAGTAGTTAAGAGCTTTATGAACCGGCGTTAGCCCAGAAATCTCTTAACTCCTGCTTTTTTCCTGCGGCTGGAGTTTTGTCGTTAGAGCTCTAACGCTCACTTCAGAAACGACTCTAAATACCGGAGTTAGGAAGATCCCATTGAAAAGATAGGATACGCAATTGACGTAAGGGGATCTGCGGTATGGAAAAGTCGCGGCTGAAAAGTGAGCGTTAGACCCTATTTTGAGTGACTCCAAATACCGGCGGTAGCCTAAAACCAGCGTTAGGAGCCTCTAACGCTGGTTTTCACGGCTAACGCCAAACTCTAAATCTAGGCCTAAAACTTTACACTTATTTTGTCACTTTTTAAACAACTAATGAAACTTTAAAAAATACATCTACATGTTACTCATGGACTAATCTTTTCTTTGAATGTATCATTCTATCTAGCATGTATTTAGTGTTTAATGTCCCGTTAAGTCTGTATGTGAAGCTATAGACTTGTCTTTATGTATTTACTATACTTTAAATGAACAACAGGGGGGGGGAGCACAGGAAAAAATTGCAAATAAATTAATATGGATAACCAATTTTAAAGGTAAATTTTATTCCAGTAATGATAAGAAAACAACATATAAATGTACTACACAATTCAATTAAAGGGACAATGTGCTTGGGCAAGTAGCTGATAAGAATTAATTGTATTCAGAGCTGCTGCAAGCACATATTTTCGAATGGTCTGGTTTCTCCCACTTCCCATTGGAAGGCTAATTTCTGCTCTTGTTTACATTGCATTTTTATAGCCAACACTGTAGTGTTAACATTTTCAGTGTGTGTGATGGTCACAACAGTACAATAATCCTGTTCACTGATAATAATTGTAATAGGTTTGTTTTCTTATCTAAAGAGGATTTTATTGAAATTAAATTTTCAATCTCCTTTCATTCAATCTCTCCCTCTTCTTTGTTTTTGTCTCTCTCTCTCTCTCTCTCCTCTCTCTCTCCCTCTGTTATCCTCTCTCTCTCTCTCTCTCTCTTTCTCTCTATCTATCTCGCTCTCTCCTTTCTCTCTCTATTTGTCTCTCTCCCTGTCTGTCTCTCCTCTCACCCTCTCCATCTCTCCTCTCTCTCTCCCTCTGTCACTCTCTCCTCTCTCTATTATGATCCATGATTATTATTTAAAAGAATCTTTCAGTTAACCAAATCATATTAACACTTATGAAAAGTTGTCATATGATCCAACCAGTGGTGTATTTAGTTCCTGTGCTGCCCTAGGCACTGTGAAACCTGCTGCCCCCCACATACACACACACAAACACACACACAAACACACACTTACACACACACAAACTTAAATACACACACACTTACACACATACACACACACATACACACTTACACACTTACACACACAAACACACACACTTACACACACACACACACTTACACACACAAGTACACATACACACACACACACACACTTACACACACACAAACTTACATATACACACACTTACACACATACACACACACACACATACACACTTACACACACAAACAAACACACTTACACACACACACACACTTACACACACATGTACACACACACATACACACACAATTTTAGCCCATATTATCTGATAGTGAGTACATTTATTTGTGCATTGCACACCTAAGAATAGCAACCTTTTCATTGTATACCAAAAGCACTTGAAGGGATAGTAAACACCAAAAATGTTATTGTTTAAAAAGATAGATAATCCCTTTATTAACCATTCACCAGTTTTGCATAACCAACACTGTTATAGAAATAAATTTTTTACCTCTGTAATTACCTTATCTAAGCCTCTGCTGACTGCTTCCTTATCTCAGATCTTTTGACAGATTTGCATTTCAGGCAATTAGTGCTGACTCTTAAATAACTGAGCACAGTGTTAGCTATATGAAACACATCTAGCTGTAAAAAAACTGTCAAATGCATTTAGATTAAAGGCGGCCTTCTAGGGCTTAGAAATTAGCATATGAGCCTAACAAGGTTTAACTTTCAACTAAGAATAACAAGAGAACAAAGCAAATTTGATGATAAAAGTAAACTAGAAAGTTGTTTAAAATTACATGCCCTATCAGAATAATTTACTATCCCTTTAAGGACCAATATCAACTCTGAACTGATTTTCATAGATGAGGCCATAGAAATACAGTGTTCTGCTGCTACAGCCTACAGAAATGAGGTGTACATTTGTAATGTTTAATTTATAAACTGAATCATTCATACTTAAAAACATAAAACATGTTTTCTGTCAAATCTGTAATAAGTAGAACAAAGTGCTGATTTATAACACAGATAAAAAAAACGATTTGCAGTGAAAAAAACAACATATGCAGCATGAAATGAGAAAACGCCAGCTAAACAGCAGGTTAAAAATTAAACATGTTATTACATTTAACTGTTAAACTAAATATATATATTTATGTAAGTATATAATAAGTAAAAGCTACTGCCTGTTCAGTAAAATATCTGTAATTAACAAATTAAGATGACTATAAATGGTTCTGAATAAATAAACACATATGTGAAACAAATTTTAATTTAAAAAAATCTGCTAAAATATATGTTTGCTTTATATCTAATAGTGCTGAAAATGATGAACCCAACTCCTGGGAGTCCTGGGACTAACCTTAGATTAGTTTAGAGGAACTTCAGACTGTAGTTATAAGCTCTATAGAACACACATTACTTCAGCAAGCTTGTTAATTCAGGCAGGCTGCACATTTTAATGAATATGTTTTGAGCATTTATTGTTAGGAAACATTTTCTTTGTGTAGCTGGCTAGGTCAAGCCTCAGAATAGGGCAGTATAGTTTCATAGTGTGAGTGACTTTTCCTCATGCACTAGATTTTTCTATCATAGTCTACCTGATTATGGGACAGATTACAAGTGAAACGTTATTTAACACTCCTGCTCGAGCGCCAACTCCACTAAAAGTAAGCTTTTCGCGCATATTGGGTAGCGCTCGTATTACGCTCACACGTAAAAAGTCAAATTCAAAATATTGTATACGCGATAACCTATTCCCCCGTAGAGTCAATGGAACACCCTAGTCGCACGCAAACCTGATTGCATATTCTCAAGTGTACTAACACAATATGAAAATATGAATATTTCACATTCCAATATTATTTTCATAGCAGAATGTGTTCTATTAATTCTTAAAAAAATATTTCTATATCTGATGTTTTTGCTAACCACTTTAACTTCAATTGAGCTTAAGCGATCGCATGTACTTTCAACTTGTAATATGAGTGAACAATTGGACGTGCGCAAACACCTGTGATAAACTCCTTTTCGCTTCCATGTAACTGTTAGCGCTCCACTCGTAATCTATTTTTGTACTGATGTTGTCAGTGTGTTAACAAATGTGGACATGACACATTTTCAGTAGGAAAAAACAGCAGGTGTTATAGATTTCAAAAGGCTGAGTGGCCATTTTATTTTCACTTTAACATAATAATACAATTAAGAGCTAATAATTCTTATTTACATTATTAACAATGCAAAGAGGAATATTATAACAATTTGCTGCTTTACTATTGTAATTCATCTGTTTGTGACCCTTTTAAAAATGTTAAGTTTAAAAAGTAATTTTTATTTTAAGAGATCATGTATAATTGTACAATACATTTTCAAAAATTCTAACTTAGGCCTAGTTTCCATTGAGGTGGTAAAGTATGGAAACTGTTGGTGACATGAAAAAAAATCTTCATAGACTTTAATAGAGATAAATGTTTTTATCATGTTTCCACAATTCACCACATCATTGGAAGCTAGGCCTCACTTAGGCCTAGTTTCCATTGAGGTGGTAATTGGTGGAAACTGGTGATAAAAATGTTTATCTCCATTAAAGTCTTTTTTTACGTTATCACTTCTTTCCAAACTTTACCACCTCAATGGAAACTAGGCCTTAGAGTGTACATTTTATTCAGAATAATTGAGGAAAGCTTGGATACAAAACAATATGGAAGCCCCACTACATATGTGTCCCCTGTTTTTTTTATTCAGTAAGCTACTGTTGATTTCTGAACTTGTGATTTGTAATTACTGTATAAATGTTACTCACTGCTATTTTGTCAATATTTTTTAACTCCGTCAGATAGAGAACGGAAAACCAGTCCCCTTGCTGGTAGCTGCTGGAGGTGGCGGCAGAGCTTACAGAGCCAAGGCAAATATAGTCCAATTAGAGAGACTAGAGAAGGACTATGGTATTCCTGGTCTGAATGGGAAATCAGGGTCTGCAGGTAAGAAAATTGATTAACTGACTTCTTAAGATGAATATTACAAAATCTTTATAAACGTTTCAAAATGTAAATAATTGCAAACTGTAGATTTGAAAGTTGCTGACTACTGTTACTGAACAAGTTATCTATTATACAGGTGGTGGAGGTGGCTGGAATGGTTTCACAAGCTTACCCTGGGCAGGAAAGTCTTTTCTAGAAGGTGCCACTGGAGGAGAACCTTGTCCTCAGGCCGTAAAGAAATGGGGGTGGGAGACAAGAGGAGGATTTGGCGGTGGAGGTGGAGGCTGCTCCTCTGGGGGCGGAGGTGGAGGTTACATAGGTAACCATACTTTTGTTTTCTACCACTTAGATGTCACATAAATAATTTATTACTTTTTTGTGTAATTATGTATTTTCTCCTGTTTGACCTAGCAAAATATATTAGGTTTTAGCAATAAAAGATTATAATAATAGCAAAAATATTCAAATTTCAAGGCTAAGGGATTTGTTATATTTGAAAAACATTTAGTCTGTCTACTTTTGTATCAATTAGTGATTATAGACCCCATTTGCTAGCAAGCCTGCAGAAAAATTTCCCAGCTAAACAAACGGTCTACACGTGCTTTGGGCTTGCATTCACTGCCCACAGTTATTATTGCACACATACCTGGTTGCACAAGAGGAGTTGTAAACCACCCCTGAAATATCAGTCCAGGATGGGATTTTTTAAAGCGATAGTAAACCCAAATATTTTCTTTCATGATTAAGACAGAGGGGCCAAATTATCATTGCGCGAGCGGACATGATCCGATATTGCTCTCTGCCTTTATCATTGCCCCAGCAGGTCTTGTGAACTGCTGGTGCAATGCCGCCCCCTGCAGATTTGCGCCAATTGGCCGCTAACAGGGAGTGTCAATACGATCGGGTTGATTTCCCGCAATGTCTGTCCGCCGCTTCAGAGCAGGCGGACAGGTTATGGAGCAGCGGTCTTTAGGCTCGCCAGAAACACGGGGCATCAAGCTCCATATGGAGCTTGATAAATATGCCCCAGAGCATGTAATTTTAAGCAACTTTCTAATTTACTCCTATTGTCAATTTTTCTTCGTTCTCCTGGTATTTTTATTTAAAAAGCAGGAATGAAAGCTTTGGAGCCAGCCTATTTTTGGTTCAGTACCCTGGATAGGGCTTGCTGATTGGTGACTACATTTAGCCATCCAATCAACATGGGCAACCCAGGTTCTGAACCTAAAATGGGTCAGCTCCAAAGCTTTCATTCCTGTTTTTTAAATAAAGATACCAGGAGAACGAAAAAAAAATTGATAATAGGAGTAAATTAGAAAGTTGCATAAAATTGCTGCTCTGTCTGAATCATGAAAGAAAAACAATGGGTTCAGTGTCCCTTTAAGTCCACCACCTCTGAGGTGGTTAAGCGATTAGGAAGTAGCTTGATAAACAGAGCCCTATAAGTTTCTCAGCCAATAACTGAGCCTCCTCATTTATCGAAGAACCGGAGGAAATATTAAAGTCCTGCTCAGGCTTAGTTATGCAAAGTAAATTCTCTTGTTACACATCTGAGAACTTTTTTTTAAACTTAGTTTGCTTTTATAGCCCTAGATTTGTACCCTTGTCACAGCCTTACAAAACGAAATAATACACCCTCTATAAAACAGTTTACTCTGACATATGCAAAAAAAAAGAAAACTTAAAAATAGTTAAAGGGGCATGAATCCCAACAAAATTCTTTCATTATTTAGTTAAAGCATGCAATTTTAAACAACTTTCCAATTTACTTCTATTATCTAATTTGCTTGTTTCTCTTGGTATCCTTTGTTAAAAAGCATACCTAGGTTGAGGAGCTGGGAGCTAGCTGCTGATTGGTGATTGCACATATATACCTCTTATGATTGGCTTACCAATGTGTTCAGCTAGTTCCCAGTAGTGCATTGCTGCACTCCTTCAATAAAAGATTCCAAGAGAATAAAGCAAAATTGATAATATAAATAAATTGGAAAATTGTTTAAAATGAATCATGAAAGAAAAATGTGTTTTATGTCCCTTTAAAGAAAAAGAAAAAAACAGATAATCTTGTCAGCTTTGAGAAAGATACACAAAAGAGAGATGAGATACCTCACAGGTAATAGGGTCTTTATGAATTCCATTTTAGGTAAAAAAAAAAAAATCCTTATCCCTCCCAGAATGCACTTATCCTGTCTGTGAGCTTAAGACCCTCTTGTTCTATCCAGTGTGATAAATTTTCTAAAGAATTGTGCTCTTTATAAATCACTCCAGCAAAACAGGAACTGGCGATCAAATAGAAAATTATTACATAATATAAAAATATTTGACATAAAAAGCAACGTAATACCACAATAGAAACAGGTTCAATAGCTCACAGGAACCGAGTGTAAAGCAGTGAATTTCTCAGAATATTGCGGTGATCATGTGATGTCTTGACATCCTGACGTAAGTTTCACCTTGATTTTCAAAAGAGCTCCATAAATTGTAAACTTTTTTTTTAAGTTGTGTTCTCTGTCTGAATCATAAAAGAAAAATGTTGGTCCTTTAAGAATCGCCCGCTTTTTAACCCAAGAGAGATTGTGTATCAAAATCGTCAATAATTTTACCTCTTCACTACACCACTCTACGCCAAATCAAATCTAGTATGAGGGCTGGAATTGTTCCTACACAAAATCTGTACTGGTCCGCTCTTCCATATAGGTACTTGGAGGATATCTTATGCTGAAATTATATACAGTATATATATATATATATCTATATATATATATATATATATATATATATATATACACACACTTTAATATCACTTGCATAAGAAATACATATTCATACTCATAAGGTTACACCCACATTCCATCTATTTTGACAGATTTTTTTATTTTTTTTTACATTTAAAAATGTTACAAACATAAAGGCAAACTTAAAACAATGCTCTTATAAATGTGTTTTCAAATACTCAAACTTAACACACTACTAAGGTTATAAGAAAGTTATTATCCCCATAATATATTGCAGGATCAATTAAAAGGACACTAAAGTCAAAATGAAAGTTTCATAATTCAGATTGTGTGATTGGCTAATGGATGTCACATGGTACTGGGGGAGGGAAAATTGTATTAACTTTGAAAATTGCTAGAAAATATTCTACTGTTCATTTCAAATTCAAAGTGCTATTGTATTGTCATTTTATTGTGCATTTGTCAGTTATTTAATTCTATTATATTTAGTGGCCCTTTAACATGACCGTGCAACACAGCACATGCTTTATCAGTTCAAGAGCTCTTTTATCTCTTTCTCTGACAGGTCACAGTATGTACCATTATTCAAAACAATATCAATCTACCTTTATTATCACATTTGCTTCATTCTCTTGGTATCCTTTATTGAAGGAGCAGAAATGCACAACTGGGAGCTAGCTAAACACACCGGGTGAGCCAATAACAAGATATATATATATATATATATATATATATATATATATATATATATATGTGCAGCTAGCTCCCAGTAGTACATTGCTGCTCCTGAGCCTACCTAGATATGCTTTTAAACAAAGGATATCAAGAGAATGAAGAAAATTAGATAACAAGTAAATTAGAAAGTTGATTAAAATTACATTACATTTGAATCAAGAAAGTTTAATTTTTACTTTACTGCCCTGCTGTGGATAAATCACTTGTATTTTTGTTTACTTGAAACCTGCATCAACTAAAATTTATATAAACAGTTTGTACCTCTATAAGCGAAGGTGGAACATTGAACAGCATTTTCCGTTTTTTAAAGGTTATTTTATATCTAAGTGTGCAGCCATTTGAGATCAGTAACTGTAGTGCATTTGTTGTACATAATGTACTTGCGATTGGCTCATACATATTTAGCACCTAAGTATCCTGCACACTGAAAGCTCAACAGTCCAGAAATTGCGCCAGAGACCTAAGGCTTTTATATATTTTGTTTAGGAATTACCAGAAGCAGATTCTATAAAATCATAAGAGAAGTATAATATGAATGAAGAAATAAAGCATTATTTAAAAGGAGACTAAAATACAAAGAGAAGTGCTCAACTGGGAACATATGGTGCTTAATAGCCCACCTTTCGGGATAGTACCCACCCAGGGTGCAGCGTCTTTCTGCCCAATCTGTGCTTTTCCCAGAAGAGAACTTTCCTGTAGTATATTAGTACACTGGCCCCATCCAAAAGGACAATGTATCCCTGAAATACCAGGCAATTCAGGTCTGAACAAAGGGTTTGTACAGCTAACCCCAGATGTATGTTTTGGCCTATATAGATCTCGTCAGTGGAGATCCCACTAGGCACACTAGGCAAAAAGCAGGAATATAAAGCTTAGGAGCCAGCTCATTTTTGGTTTAGAACCTGGGTTATGCTTGCCACCAATAAGCAAGCGCTATCCAGGGTACTGAACCTAAAATGGGCCGGCTCCTAACCTTTACATTCCTGCTTTTTAAATAAAGATAGCAAGATAACAAAGAAAATTTGATGATAGGAGTATATTAGAAAGTTGCTTAAAATTGCATGCTCTATCTGAATCCTTAAAGAAAAAAAAATTGTGTTTAGTATCCCTTTAATAACCCACCCTATTGGATCATACCCACCCAGGGTGCAGTGTCTTTCTGCCCAATCTGTGCATTTCACAGAAGAGTACTTTCCAGCAGTATATCAGTACTCTGACCCCATCCAAAAACACAATGTAGCCCTGAAATACTATGCAATTCTGATCTGAACATGATTTGTACAGCTAACCCCAGATAACCCAAGGATTTGTATAGCTAACCCCAGATAACCCAAGGATTTGTATAGCTAACCCCAGATAACCTAAGGATTTGTATAGCTAACCCCAGATAACCCAAGGATTTGTATAGCTAACCCCAGATAACCCAAGGATTTTTATAGCTAACCCCAGATAACCCAAGGATTTGTATAGCTAACCGAGATAACCCAATGATTTGTATAGCTAACCCCAGATAACCCAATGATTTGTATAGCTAACCCCAGATAACCCAAGGATTTGTACAGCTAACCCCAGATAACCCAAGGATTTGTATAGCTAACCCCAGATAACCCAAAAATTTGTATAGCTAACCCCAGATAACCCAAGGATTTGTATAGCTAACCCCAGATAACCCAAGGATTTGTATAGCTAACCCCAGATAACCCAATGATTTGTATAGCTAACCCCAGATAACCCAAGGATTTGTATAGCTAACCCCAGATAACTCAAGGATTTGTATAACTAACCCCAGATAACCCAAGGATTTGTATAGCTAACCCCAGCTAACCCAATGATTTGTATAGCTAACCCCAGATAACCCAAGGATTTGTATAGCTAACCCCAGATAACTCAATTATTTGTATAGCTAACTCCAGATAACCCAAGCATTTGTATAGCTAACCCCAGATAACCCAATGATTTGTATAGCTAACCCCAGATAACCCAAGGATTTGTATAGTTAACCCCAGATAACCCAATGATTTGTATAGCTAACCCCAGATAACCCAATGATTTGTATAGCTAACCCCAGATAACCCAAGGATTTGTATAGCTAACCACAGGTAACCCAAGGATTTGTATAGCTAACCCCTGCAGTACAGTCAATCAGATACAAAACATCCCACCCTATAGCGTCACAGGTGTATTCCCCAACTCAAAGTCACATTGAACTAAACACAGAATTGCTGTGATGTCATATTGTAGTTCTTATGGATTTAAATGAAAATGAAGCCCATTCAGATACACTGTAATATTTCTTTTAAAAATCTGCTTATTTTTACTATTACATTTACATTCTTCTGTTAAAATCTTTTATTGAAAAGCAGTGAGGTAGGATAAGGAGCGTGCACATCTGGAGCACTATTACAGAAGTTTTTCAAGAATGCTTTACTAATTTACTTATGTTTTCAAATGTGCTTTGCTCTCTTGACATTTCTGTTGAAGAGTAAATCTAAGTAGAATCGCAGGAGCTCAGGAGGGTGTAAACAGAGTTCTAAAGACAGGCGTCCGCTCCTGAGCTCCTGTGAGACTACAAAGAGAATGAACAAAATATAATAATAGATAGAAATTAAAAAGTTATTTAAAATTGCAGGTTCCCTCTGGATCATGAAAGTTTAAGTTTGATTTTACTGTCCCTTTAACAGTATTATACATTTGCAAGTGGCAACACAAACCTCTGCCATACAGTGCTCTATAAACGTGCACTCTACCTGCCTAGGTATACTCTTCAACAAAGGCTATCATGAGAACAAAACACATTTCATAATAGAAGCAAATTGAAATCTTTTTAAAAAATGATATGCTCTCTCTGAATCATGAAAGAAAAATGCTAGGTTTCATGTCCATTTAATACCAATACAAATGACTTGTTTTAGCCCCTTCAATGCTGGGGGTCTTGAGCACTAAATGTATTGTTATACAGTGTTGCAAACACTTTGTGCTCAAGACACATGTCCATAGCCTACTTCAGTATGCTCTCATAGAAAGGATCTACGTTTCAAAAGCGAGACCAAAAGAAAGGTGTAAATTTCATTAAATAACTCATCTGGAAAGATTTTTAAACCTGGACTCTCTAAATCATGAAAATGTATTTTCTCCAACATTGGTGTGTCCGGTCCACGGCGTCATCCATTACTTGTGGGATATTCTCCTCCCCTACAGGGAATGGCAAGGAGAGCACACAGCAAGAGCTGTCCATATAGTCCCTCCCAGGCTCCGCCCCCCCCCCCCCCCAGTCATTCTCCTTGCCGCTCTGAACAAGTAGCATCTCCACGGGGATGGTGAGGAGTTTGTGGTGTTTAGTTGTAGTTTTTTATTCTTCTATCAAGAGTTTGTTATTTTAAAATAGTGTTGGTATGTACTATTTACTCTGAAACAGAAAGAGATGAAGAGTTCTGTTTAAAAGAGGATTATGATTTTAGCAGCAGTAACTAAAATCGTTTGCTGTTCCCACACAGGACTGTTGAGCTGAGAGAACTTCAGTTGGGGGCAACAGTTTGCAGACTTTTCTGCTCAAGGTATGACTAGCCATTTTTCTAACAAGACTGTGTAATGCTGGAAGGCTGTCATTTTTCCCTCATGGGGATTGGTAAGCCATTTTCTTAGTCTCAAACAGAATAAAGGGCTTATTATGGGCTATAAACTGGTAGACACTTTTAGGGGCTAAATCGATTGCTTTATTTAAGTATTATATGCAGTTTGAAGTTGAATTTCACACTTTTATAACATTGGGGAACGTTTTTAGCGCCAGGCACTTGTTAAGACACCTTCCCAGTCAGGAAGGGCCTTTCTCTGTAGTAGGCAGAGCCTCATTTTCGCGCCATTACTGCGCAGTTACTTTTGAGTACAGTACATGCAGCTGCATGTGTGAGGGTCTGGAATCCACTAAAAACGTTCCTAGAAGGCTTCATTTGGTATCGTATACCCCCCTGGGATTGGTGAAGTCTCAGCAAAGGCTGTGGCTGGGACTGTAAGGGGGTTAAAATTGTAAACGGCTCCGGTTTCCACATTTTAAGGGTTAACAGGGTCAATACTTTGAATGCATTAAGACACTGTGGTGAAAATTTGGTAAAGATTGGATAATTGCTTCATAGTTTTTCACATATTCATTAATAAAGTGTTCCCTGTTTAACATTTAAAGAGACAGTAACGGTTTTGTTTTAAAACGGTTTTTGTGCTTTATTAACCAGTTTAAGCCTGTTTAACATGTCTGTACCTTCAGATAGATCATGTTTTAAAATATGTGTGATAATTGTGCCATAGCGTCCAAACCAAGTAAGGACAGTACTGTCACAAATAGTAAAGTTGCCCAGGATGATTCCTCAGATGAAGGAAGTAGACATAGTTCTACATCATCTCCTTCTGTGTCTATACCAGTTATGCCCACTCAGGCGACCCCTAGTACTTCTAGCGCGCCAATGCTTGTTACTATGCAACAATTGACGGCAGTAATGGATAACTCCATAGCTAATATTTTATCCAAAATGCCAGCATTTCAGAAAAAGCGCGATTGCTCTGTTTTAAACACTGTAGAGCAGGAGGGCGCTGATGATAATTTTTCTGTCATACCCTCACACCAATCTGAAGTGGCAGTGAGGGAGGGTTTGTCAGATGGGGAAATTTCTGATACAGGAAGAATTTCTCAGCAGGCAGAACCTGATGTTGTGACATTTAAATTTAAATTAGAGCATCTCCGCGCATTACTTAAGGAGGTGCTATCTACTCTGGATGATTTTGACAATCTGGTCATCCCAGAAAAATTGTGCAAGATGGACAAGTTCCTTGAGGTCCCGGTGCATCCTGATGCTTTTCCGATACCTAAACGGGTGGCGGACATAGTGAATAAGGAGTGGGAGAAGCCAGGCATACCTTTTGTCCCTCCTCCTATATTTAAGAAATTGTTCCCTATGGTCGACCCCAGGAAGGACACATGGCAATCAGTCCCTAAGGTCGAGGGGGCGGTTTCTACTCTAGCCAAGCGCACGACCATTCCTATTGAGGACAATTGTGCTTTCAAAGATCCTATGGATAAAAAATTGGAGGGTTTGCTTAAAAAGATTTTTGTACAGCAAGGTTACCTCCTTCAACCTATTTTGTGAATTATTCCTGTCACTACAGCGGCGTGGTTCTGGTTCGAGGAACTGGAAAAGTCGCTCAGTAGGGAGACACCGTATGAGGAAGTCATGGACAGAATTCACGCACTTAAGTTAGCTAATTCCTTTATTTTAGACGCCGCTTTGCAGTTAGCGGCGAAAAATTCAGGGTTTGCAATTGTGGCGCGCAGAGTGCTCTCGCTAAAGTCTTGGTCGGTGGATGTATCTTCCAAGACAAAATTGCTTAATATCCCTTTCAAAGGTAAGACCCTTTTTGGGCCAGAATTGAAAGAGATTATTTCAGACATCACTGGGTGAAAGGGCCATGCCCTCCCACAAGATAGACCTTTCAAGGCTAAGAATAAGTCCAATTTTCGTTCCTTTCCCAATTTCAGGAACGGACCGGCTTCCAACTCTGCAGCCTCTAGACAAGAGGGTAACGCTTCCCAGACTAAACCAGCTTGGAAACCAATGCAAGGCTGGAACAAGGGTAAACAGGCAAAGAAGCCTGCTGCTGCTACCAAAACAGCATGAAGGGGTAGCCCCCGATCCGGGACTGGATCTAGTAGGGGGCAGACTCTCTCTCTTTGCTCTTTGGGCAAGAGATGTTCAGGATCCCTGGGCACTAGAAATAGTCTCTCAGGGTTATCTTCTAGAATTCAAGGAACAAGGGGAAGGTTCCACATGTCTCACTTATCTTCAAACCAAATAAAGAGACAGGCATTCTTACATTGTGTAGAAGACCTGTTAAAGATGGGAGTGATACACCCAGTTCCAACTGTGGAACAAGGTCTGGGTTTTTACTCAAATCTGTTTGTAGTTCCCAAAAAAGAGGGAACTTTCAGACCAATTCTGGATTTAAAAATTCTAAACAAATTTCTCAGAGTTCCATCGTTCAAAATGGAAACCATTCGAACAATTTTACCTACAATCCAGGAGGGTCAATATATGACTACCGTGGATTTAAAGGATGCGTACCTACATATTCCTATCCACAAAGATCATCATCAGTTCCTAAGGTTCGCCTTTCTGGACAAACATTACCAGTTCGTGGCTCTTCCGTTCGGTTTAGCCACTGCTCCCAGAATTTTCACAAAGGTGCTAGGGTCCCTTCTGGAGGTTCTAAGACCGAGGGGCATTACAGTGGCACCTTATCTAGACGACATTCTAATTCAAGCGTCATCTCTTTCCAAGGCAAAGGCTCATACAGACATTGTTCTAGCCTTTCTCAGATCTCACGGGTGGAAGGTGAACGTAGAAAAGAGTTCCCTGTCCCCGTCAACAAGAGTTCCCTTTTTGGGAACAATAATAGATTCTTTAGAAATGAAGATCTTCCTGACAGAAGTCAGAAAGTCAAAGCTTCTAAACTCTTGTCAAGTTCTTCACTCTATTCTGCAGCCTTCCATAGCTCAGTGCATGGAAGTAGTAGGATTGATGGTTGCAGCAATGGACATAGTTCCTTTTGCTCGAATTCATCTAAGACCATTACATCTGTGCATGCTCAATCAGTGGAATGGGGACTATGCAGACTTGTCTCCACAGATTCAAGTAGACCAGGTGACCAGAGACTCACTCCGTTGGTGGTTGAATCAGGATCACCTGTCTCAGGGAATGAGTTTCCGCAGACCAGAGTGGGTCATTGTCACGACCGACGCCAGTCTATTAGGCTGGGGCGCGGTCTGGGATTCCCTGAAAGCTCAGGGTCTATGGTCTCGGGAAGAGTCTCTTCTTCCGATAAACATCCTGGAACTGAGAGTGATATTCAATGCTCTCCGGGCTTGGCCTCAACTAGTGAAGGCCGGATTCATAAGATTCCAGTCAGACAACATGACGACTGTAGCTTACATCAACCATCAGGGAGGAACAAGGAGTTCCTTGGCGATGAGAGAGGTATCCAAGATCATCGAATGGGTGGAGGATCACTCCTGCCATCTATCTGCAATTCACATCCCAGGAGTAGACAACTGGGAAGCGGATTATCTGAGTCGTCAGACTTTCCATCCGGGGGAATGGGAACTCCACCCGGAGGTCTTTGCCCAGTTGACTCAATTATGGGGCATTCCAGACAAGGATCTGATGGCGTCTCATCAGAACTTCAAGGTTCCTTGCTACGGGTCCAGATCCAGGGATCCCAAGGCGACTCTAGTGGATGCATTAGTGGCGCCTTGGTCGTTCAACCTAGCTTATGTGTTTCCACCGTTCCCTCTCCTTCCCAGGCTCGTAGCCAGGATCAAACAGGAGAAGGCCTCGGTGATTCTGATAGCTCCTGCGTGGCCACGCAGGACTTGGTATGCAGACTTGGTGAATATGTCATCGGCTCCACCATGGAAGCTACCTTTGAGACAGGATCTTCTAGTACAATGTCCATTCGAACATCCAAATCTAGTTTCTCTGCAGCTGACTGCTTGGAAATTGAACGCTTGATTTTATCCAAGCGTGGGTTTTCAAATTCAGTGATAGATACTCTGGTTCAAGCCAGAAAACCTGTGACTAGAAAGATTTACCATAAAATATGGAAAAAATATATCCTTTCTCCAAGAGGGTTTGGATAAAGGGTTGTCAGTGAGTTCTCTAAAAGGACAGATTTCTGCTTTATCCGTGTTGTTACACAAACGACTGGCAGCTGTGCCAGATGTACAAGCTTTTGTACAGGCTTTTGTCAGAATCAAGCCTGTTTACAGACCTTTGACTCCTCCCTGGAGTCTAAATTTAGTTCTTTCAGTTCTTCAAGGGGTTCCGTTTGAACCCTTACATTCCATAGATATCAAGTTACTATCTTGGAAAGTTCTGTTTTTGTTTGCTATTTCTTCTGCTAGAAGAGTTTCTGAACTATCTGCTTTGCAGTGTGATCCACCCTATCTGGTGTTCCATTCAGATAAGGTTGTTTTGCGTACCAAGCCTGGTTTTCTTCCAAAAGTTGTTTCCAACAAGAATATTAACCAGGAAATAGTTGTTCCTTCTTTGTGTCCGAATCCAGTTTCAAAGAAGGAACGTTTTGTTACACAATTTAGATGTAGTCCGTGCTTTAAAGTTCTATTTAGAAGCAACAAAGGATTTCAGACAAACTTCTTCTTTGTTTGTCGTTTATTCTGGTAAGAGGAGAGGACAAAAAGCTACTGCTACCTCTCTTTCTTTCTGGCTGAAAAGCATTATCCGATTGGCTTATGAGACTGCCGGACGGCAGCCTCCTGAACGAATCACAGCTCACTCTACTAGGGCTGTGGCTTCCACATGGGCCTTCAAGAACGAGGCTTCTGTTGATCAGTTATGTAAGGCAGCGACTTGGTCTTCTCTGCACACTTTTGCCAAATTCTACAAATTTGATACTTTCGCTTCTTCAGAGGCTATTTTTGGGAGAAAGGTTTTGCAAGCCGTGGTGCCTTCAATTTAGGTAACCTGATTTGCTCCCTCCCTTCATCCGTGTCCTAAAGCTTTGGTATTGGTTCCCACAAGTAATGGATGACGCCGTGGACCGGACACACCAATGTTGGAGAAAACAGAATTTATGCTTACCTGATAAATTACTTTATCCAACGGTGTGTCCGGTCCACGGCCCGCCCTGGTTTTTTAATCAGGTTTGAAAAATTTCTTTCTCTATACACTACAGTCACCACGGCACCCTATAGTTTCTCCTTTTTTTCTCCTAACCGTCGGTCGAATGACTGGGGGGGCGGAGCCTGGGAGGGACTATATGGACAGCTCTTGCTGTGTGCTCTCCTTGCCATTCCCTGTAGGGGAGGAGAATATCCCACAAGTAATGGATGACGCCGTGGACCGGACACACCGTTAGAGAAAGTAATTTATCAGGTAAGCATAAATTCTGTTTTTTTACTTCAGTTGTCCCTTTATATCAAATTAGGCTGCATTTCATTTTTCATGGAGTTCACTTACAATCTAGTTTGTGTGTTTGGTTTTACATTCTCTCTGAGCAAATTATTTCTCCACACATATTCCCTTTGTAGCCAACTGAATTCATGCACAGTGCATACATGTTCTCATTATTTCCCTGTGTTGTGCCCATTTTCTGCACTTTCCTACTGATTTGACCTGACCCTGTTTTTGTGTATAGATTTGGCACCTCATATTGGTTCAAGTCCATAAGTTATAATGTTGCTATCTCTAAGGTACTGTATTACATTCTGTTTATACATTCTGTATATTCTACACCACAAGTCACATTTTAGTAGTTTACAAAATGATTAACAAAAGACGTGTACATTTTCCTCAGGAGGCAACGCTGCAGAAGATAACAATGCAGAAATTGATGGATTAGATGGTGTATCGTTTATTAGCCCACACGGTATTTTATATACACCTCCTTTAAAAGGTAAATATATTGAATGTTTATGTAATTATATAATTGTACTTTCTTTATGGGTTCATATGAGATCCAAAGTCTCACTAAACATCTACACAGATTTAAAGGGGGTAAACTTTGAAATATTTGAAATGCACAACTGCGAATGTTTGCATGAGATATACCAGTGTTTTTCAACCGCGGTCCTCACATACTGCTAACAGACCAGGTTTTCATTATAGCTGAACTGGAGCACAGGTGAAGTAATCAGCTGATCGGTAACCATGGTTACTAACCTGCTCTCACCCATCAGCTGATCCTTTCATCTGTGCTCTAGTTCAGCTATAATAAAAACCTGGTCTGTTAGAGACAGACCTCAGATGGACCAGTAGTCAGTGTGTGGCTGCAGCTGGTATTAAATGGGCCATAACCTAACGCCCCCAGCGACCAGCCACATTACACTAGTGCGGCCATGTCTGTGTGTGAGAGCTGAGCTCAGTCACTGTCAGAGTCTGGCGGTGAGCAGCCACACCGGCACCACATCATGTCACACAGAGAGATTCACAGACAGTCACAATAAAGTTGGGGCAAAATAAGACATAAGCTAGCCACAGCACGGTCTCGGATAGTGGGTGGGGCTAAGGCAACCACCAGCACACCAGGCATTTGCCTGGTATGCCCTATGGTCAGTCCGGGCCTGGTTAGGGGTACTTGAGGACCGTGGTTGAAAAACACTGCACTATACAATGTATATATATCACTTTTGAAAGAAATATTTTTTGTTAATAAACTGACAAATGCTTCTAATCATATTTAGAAAATGTTATTTAAAATATAAATCATATTCCTTAAATGAACTTAAAATTGCAAAAAGAAAATACTCTATTGTGTAAACATTTCTATTATTGCACGATTACTTACATTTAACTATGTGCTTAAGCCTTGAAACGAGGTTAAGCACATAGTTAAAGTTGTCTCAAGAGCACCAATGCACTGCTGGGACCTACCTAAACACATCTATTGAACCAATGGCGAGGCATATTTATGTAGCCCCCAATCACCAGTTAGCTCCCAGAAGCACATTTCTGCTCTTAAGCCTATCAAGGTATCAATAATTTGAGTATTTAAGAAAAAATTACAAATTAAATATCTAAGAAAAAACAACTATTTTATTTATGCTGACGGTAGCAAATTCTTCATGGTGAGAACTTTTTTACAGATGTTAAATGGTTACAATGATCATAAGAAGGGCTTTTATTAATTAAATAGACATATTATGTATTATTAAAGCAAATAGTGTGCATGTGTCTGGGACACTTTATGGCAACAAACACTGCTGCTATCTATTGTGGGGCTGCAATATGACATTTTAAAAGAGTATTGCCTGCACAATACGTATCAGCTGTTTCTAAAAAATGTATAAACACAACACATGGGGATTTGCTTGGGAATGGGACATTATAGACTCAATAAAAATGAATCTGTTATGTCTAGAGACCCCTTATAACTAATAAGTTTATTTTATAGTAGACAAGTGCCTCTCTTTTAAAAATATATGAATTCTGTCTGTATAGTCAGGTGATCGCTATGGTAACAGTGAACACATTGCAAGAAAAAAAAGTAATTTATACTGCACAAAGGGGACTCTCTAATGTATATTATAATCCCCACTTATTTCACATGTGGCTACCCTTGGTGACAATTTAGTAAGGTGATCAAAGTAACAGCAGTTGTCAGCTCGCTATTTTCAATATTTTTATATAAAATCTTAACAAAAATATATATTTTTTCCAGTTTTGCCACAGAAATCTCACATGACATGAAATATAAATATCATAATGGTATATTCTGAATCTGCTGGACCTGCTAAAAAATAAATATATAATTTAGTTTAGCACTGTGGTGTAAAAATGGTTTAACAGAGAAAGGGTTAAAGATAGCCACAGTCAAGAGATATCGGATATGTAGTTGTCTCTGGCAATATGCAGTATTCTGCAGCATTCTTTGATTTTCCAAAATTTTGCTTCCAGCCATTCAAGGGAGCATAGGACAAACACCATTTTTACA